>NC_133427.1:727500-832500 GCF_049350105.2 Macaca mulatta
GGCCTTTAAATCTTCGATTTTGAAACTAAATGGTACTAATTATTCGAGTGAGAAAATAAGCCAGACCTGTCAGCTTCGAAGTTTAAAAATAACACCCAGGCAGACCCAATCGGTGAGTGGGTCTGATGGATGTTGATTGATTATGTCCTGTTTCCATCCACTTCCCATTTTGTCTTAGAGGCATTTCTACCTCTGGGAGTGGGTGATGGAAGAGAGGCTCTTTCTACCGAATGCTGCACAGTAGTGTAGACAAAAGAGAGTTTAGGGCCAGGCCGGGTGGCTCACGCCTGTCATCCCAGCCCTTTGGGAGGTCCAGGCAGGTGGATCACAAGGTCAGGAGTTCGAGACCAGCCTGGCCAACGTGGTGAAACCCCATGTCTACTAAAAATACAAAAATTAGCCAGGTGTGGTGGTGGGCACCTGTCGTCCCAGCTACTTGGGAAGCTGAGGCAGGAGAATCACTTGAACCCGGGAGGCGAAGGTTGTAGTGAGCTGAGATCGCACCACTGCACTCCAGGCTGGGTGACACAGCAAGACTCCATCCCAAAAAAAAAAAAGGAAGGAAGGAAGGAAGGAAGGAAGGAAGGAAAAGAAAGAAAGAAAGAAAGAAAGAAAGAAAGAAAGAAAGAAAGAAAGAAAGAAAGAAAGAAAGAAAAGAATGAATGAAAGAAACAGAGAAAGAGAGAAAGAAAGAAAGAAAGAATGAAAGAAACAAAGAGAAAGAGAGAAAGAAAGAAAGAAAAGAATGAATGAAAGAAACAAAGAGAAAGAGAGAAAGAGAGAAAGAAAGAAAGAAAGAAAGAAAGAAAGAAAGAAAGAAAGAAAGAAAGAAAGAAAAAGAGTTTAGAAAACAACACAGCTTACAGAAGAATGGTTTGTATTTGCAGTATGATGCATCGCTTTGGGAAGGTTTTGAAAACATCAGGTTCCCCAGGTTGGGTTGTGAGGTCTTCCTGTGATTTCACCCATTGGAATGGAAGAGAACCGGTGGCCTCAACAGAGATACCCTTCCAGGTATGAGCTGTGAAGAGAGGGGCTCATCTTGAAAGGCTGTAATTCATGGATCCATGTTGTGTTTGTCACCATGACCAACCCACCCCTACCTTTTCCATTATCCAAGTTTTCTTAGAAGCCGCTATATTGTAAACAGCACCGTAACATTTCTGGTCAGTCATGGGGCCATCTGAATTCATAGCATTTTCTCTGGAAGAGGCCTAAACAACTCCTCTTCCCCATCCCACTCCCCCCCACAGTACGCCATTCTCTTTCCAGCAGCCGTGTTGGTGTCATGGAAACGGAATGCGTTAAAATCATGAATATTTGGGCCGGGCGTGGTGGCTCACGGCTTTAATCCCAGCACTTTGGGAGGCCGAGGCAGGTGGATCAACGGAGGTTGGAAGTTCAAGACCAGCCTGGCCAACCTGGTGAAACCCCGTCTCTTTTAAAAATACAAAAACTAGCCAGGCCTGGTGGCTCATGCCTGTAATCCCAGGTACTGGAGAGGCTAAGGCAGCAGAATTACTTGAACCTGGGAGGTGGAGGTTGTGGTGAGCTGAGATCACACCATTGCACTCCAGCCTGGGCAACAAGAGCGAGACTCTGTCTCAGAAAATAAAATAAAATAATAAAATAAAATAAAATAAAATAAAATAAAATAAAATAAAATAAATAAAAACAAAACATAAAAAGAAATAAAAATAAAATAAAATAACAACACTCCCGGCTTCCATTTTTTTCGAAGAATCTAGCCCTCGATTTGAAAAGAAACAAACAATCATACAAACCCAAACCAGAGCTACACGCAATGTTGGATGATCCATAGGGCTGGACAAACAGACAGAGGAATGTTGCTACGGTTTAGCACTTTTCCTTGTATCCTTTGTTATTAGAAATAAAGTCACTCAAATGAGAACAGATGAGGTCGTCTATCGAGAGGTTCTCTAGCAAGGGGATCAGACAGCTTTACTTTTGTTTAGCAGAGACTCAAAGACAAGGAGAAGGGTGGGGATGGCTCATAGATGGAAATGGAGGGTGGGGACACTTGGAGAGAGGTTTCAAGTGTCCCCAGATTCGCACCTGCTGGCATGGGGGCGAAGGAAGTGCTGCCCAGTCTATGGTGTTCTGTGATAGCAGCCTGAAATGGACTAAGACATCCCATAAGAAGAGGAGATGAGGACACAGACACACACAGAGGGACGAGCCTGTGAGGACACAGGGAGAAGACGGCGTCTCCAAGCCCAGGAGAGAGGCCTTAGGAGGGACCAGCCCTGCCCACACCTGGATCTCAGACGTCCAGCCTCCAGGACTGTGGGAGGATCAATGTCTGTTGTTTCTAAGCCACCCAGTCTATGGTATTCTGTGATAGCAGCCTGAGATAGACTGAAACATCTCATAAGAAGAGGAGATGAGGACACAGATACACACAGAGGGACGACCCTGTGAGGACACAGGGAGAAGACGGCGTCTCCAAGCCCAGGAGAGAGGCCTCAGGAGGAACCAGCCCTGCCCACACCTGGATCTCAGACCTTCAGCCTCCAGGACTGTGGGAGAATCAATGTCTGTTGTTTATAAGCCGCCCAGTCTCTGGTATTCTGTGACAGCAGCCCGAGATGGACTAAGACATCTCATAAGAGGAGGAGATGAGGACACAGACACACACAGAGGGACGAGGCTGTGAGGACACAGGGAGAAGACGGCGTCTCCAAGCCCAGGAGAGAGGCCTCAGGAGGAACCAGCCCTGCCCACACCTGGGTCTGGGAGTTCAGCCTCCAGGACCTCACAAGAACAAATGTGTTACCCAGTGTTCCTCAAACTTTTTGATACCAGCAACTGGTTTCAGGAAGACAATTTTCCTACAGACTGGCTGGGGGTGGAGGGTGCAGAGACATGGTTTCAGAATGATTCAAGCATACTACATTTCTCTCTCTCTCTCTCTCTCTCTCTCCATCTCTCTCTCACTTTTTCTTTCTTTCTTTCACAGCCTTGCTGAGGTGAGAGTGGGTCACGGATACTGCAGCCTCAGTCTCCCTGGCCTCAAGAGATCTTCCCATCTCAGCCTCCCGAGTAACTGGGACTACAGGCACTTGCCACCATGCCCAGCTAATCTTTATTATTATTATTATTATTATTATTATTATTATTATTAGACAGAATCTCCCTCTGACACCCAGGCTGGAGGGATCTCAGCTCACTGCAACCTCCCCTTCCCTGGTTCAAGTTACTCTCCTGCTCCAGCCTCCTGAGTAGCTGGGATTACAGGCACCCACCAACACACCTGGCTAACATTTATGCTTTTAGTAGAGATAGGGTTTCACCATGTTGGCCAGCCTGGTCTTGAACACCTGGCCTCAAGTGATCCACCTGCCTCGGCCTCCCAAAGTGCTGAAATAACAGGCATTAGCCCCCATGCCCTGCCCAGCTAATCTTTTTAATATATTGTAGAGAAGGGGGTTTCCTCAGCCACGGAATGGTGGAAGTGAGGTCTACTCAGCCTGCATACTCTTACTAGGGTAAATTAGTGTGGTTTGTGAACTAGATGTGGAAAGTGTGTGTGTGTGCATGTTGTGTGTGTGTGCATGTGTTGTGTGTGTGTGTGACCAAGCACATGACACTTATTGTGTACTTTATTTCTATTATTATTATTACATTGTAATAGAGAATAAAGTAAGTATGCAACTCACCACCATGTAGAATCAACAGGAGACCTGAGCTTGCTTTCCTGCAACTAGATGGTTCCAGCCGGGGGTGATGGGAGCCAGTGACAGATCATCAGGCATTAGATTTTCATAAGGAGTGCACAACCTAGATCCCTCACATGCACGGTTCACAGTAGGGTTTGCACCCCTGTGAGAATCTAATGCCACTGCTGATCTGGTAGGAGGTGGAGCTCAGGTGGTAACGTGAGCAATGGGGGGGTGGCTATAAATACAGATGAAGCTTCACTTTGCTCACCTACCACTCACCTCTTGCTGTGCACCCCAGGTCCTACCAGGATTGGGGACCCCTGGTTTAATCCCCCAGTCTGGTCTGTGGAACATGCTTATAGCCATCTCAGGAAAAAATACATCTAATAATGTTGTACATCTCTTCATGTGCTTATCTGGCTATGCGTCAAGGAAACATTAATCCATGAGTGCCAATCTACACCTTGATAGCCATAAAAGGGCTGGACGTTTTCCTCCAGAAATCACAACTTGCCAAATAACATTTGCCCAGGGAGAGCCCCGCTAGGAAAAACAATGGGCCCATTGTCTGATGGATTCTGGGGTACATGTCTGAGGAATGGTGTCCCAGAAGATTGATGTCAGGGGCCACATGTCCCTAAGGTACCAGGAGAAGTAGACCCTGAACTGGGGAAGGTTCAGAGGCCATCAGCTCCTGTCCAGCCCAGTGCTGTGGGTTCCAGAGTGGCCCTGGTTGTTAACATTGCAGGCAGCCATGTAGGATGCCTTGGGTGCATTAATTGTCCTCATTGTTCAGCATTGGATGCATCATGTGGATGCAGGATCAGGCACATGCCCACCATCCACTCCAGTTTTGAGTTAATGTTCCATGCACCTCTTCACCCTGGGATCCCTCTGGTGCAATCTTTACCTTCAAGCAGGCTGATGTTTCATTTTCTTACCATCGATTTTAGAAGACTACCCAATCTGGGGCCACCCTCCTCAGGCTGAAAATGTTGCTTTCTCCCATCTGGAGGAGCAAGGTAAAGTCAGCAAGTTTTTTTTTTTAATGGTCCACTTTTATTTTTATTTTTTTTTATTATACTTTAAGTTGTGAGGGACATGTGCAGAACGTGCAGGTTTCTTACACAGGTATACACGTGCCATGGTGGTTTGCTGCACCCATCAACCCGTCATCTACATTAGGTATTTCTCCTAATGCTCTCCCTCCCCTAGCCCCCCACCCCGTGACAGGCCCCACTGTGTGATATTCCCCCCACGTGTCCCTGAGTTCTCATTGTTCATCTCCCACTTATGAGTGAGAACACGCAGTGTTTGGTTTTCTGTTCTTGCATTAGTTTGCTGAGAATGATGGTTTCCACCTTCATCCATGTCCCTGCAAAGGACATGAACTCATCCTTTTTCATGGCTGCATAGTATTCCATGGTGTCTATGTGCCACATTTTCTTTATCCAATCTATCATTGATGGATATTTGGGTTGGTTCCAAGTCTTTGCTATTGTGAACAGTGTTACAATAAACATACGTGTGCATGTGTCTTTATAGTGGAATGATTTTTAATCCTTTGGGTATATACCGGGTAATGAGATTGCTGGACCAAATGTTACTTCTGGTTCCAGATCCTTGAGGAATCGCCACACTGTCTTCCATAATGGCTGAACTAATTTACACTCCCACCAACAGTGTAAAAGCGTTCCTATATCTTCACATCCTCTCCAGCACCTGTTGTTTCCCGACTTTTAATGAAGCTGGAAACCATCATTCCCAGTAACGGGATGGCTGGATCAAATGTTATTTCTGGTTCTAGATCCTTGAGGAATCCCCACACTGTCTTCCACAACGGTTGATGTCATTGACACTCCCACCAACAGTGTAAAAGCGTTCCTATTTCTCCACATCCTCTCCAGCATCTGTTGTTTCCAGTCAGCAACTTTTTGATTCAGGTTCTCTTTTGAAAAGCCGCCAGCAGAGAAACTTGGACTTACCCCTGGTGCCCTTTGGTCTTTGCAGATTCCTCTAGTATTTGGAAGACAAACACTGCCAATGTCAGAAAACTCCCACACGTCTGTGATAGCAGGGACGTCAGCCTTTAGACAAAAGATTATGTATTTATTGGGAAAGTGCAGTGGAGAGAAAATCACATGCACGTGTGGGTGTCTGTGTGTAGGAAGGAAAGGAGCTCAACCTAAATAGGGCATGATTTCTGGGTCCCAGGAAACAGCCTCGGCTCTCTGTTTCCTTTGGAGGTCACCGTCGTCTATGTCATCCCAGCTGCCTCACCTGAGTTTCCTTCCTGTTATCGAGACCCCTGAAATAATCACAGACTTTCCTTGAGTCCCGGTCTCTTGTCATTAATCAGAGAAGCTTTGCAACGCACCTGCTTGGCCAGGAAGACAGGCGGCCTGGCCATGGGAAAGATGCCTGAGGAATTTCAAGGAAGACACATTGTGGTAGATGCTACCTTCATCCCCTGCTCCCGTGTCAGTATTTTGGGATGGATCCTCTTTCTTTCTCTTTACTAAGCAGACCTCTTACTTCCCATTCCCAGAGCCATTTGACTTCCACAACCAGAGACATATCCCAGTATTTTACCTGCCACGTACTTCCAGGGGATGAACCGTGTTTATTATACGCATAGAATGACCAGGAGCTTTCGGAAGAACCCTAATTAATGGACAAAGGGCCAACTAACCTCTTCCACCTTGTTTATTCCTGGGCCTGAAATGGGTGAGACAGGTGTTCCTTCTGTATCTAGTTTTTGACACAAATCCTTCTGAATGCAAGGCAGTGTTTGCACAGAAAACATCCCCCCTTCCCTCTTTTATTTTATTTTATTTTATTTTTTGTTTTTTTTCCAGTCTGACATCTAAAGATACGGAATCTACAGCACGGTTTGCAAACATGCCTCTTTTTAATTGAGGGAAAATCCCTTCCTTCTTTTATTTTATGTTATTTATTTTATTTTATTTTATTTTTTTCCAGTTTGACTTCTAAAGATACGGAATCTACAGCACCATTTGCAAACATGCCTCTTTTTAATTGAGGGAAAATCCTTTCCCTCTTTTATTTTATTTTATTTTATTTTATTTTTTTCCAGTTTGACTTCTAACGATACGGAATCCACAGCACCGTTTGCAAACATGCCTCTTTTTAATTGAGGGAAAATCCCTTCCCTCTTTTATTTTATTTTATTTTATTTTATTTTATTTTTTTCCAGTTTGACTTCTAACGATACGGAATCCACAGCACCGTTTGCAAACATGCCTCTTTTTAATTGAGGGAAAATCCCTTCCCTCTTTTTTATTTTATTTTATTTTATTTTACTTTATTTTATTTTATTTTATTTTATTTTATTTTATTTTATTTTATTTTATTTTATTTTATTTTTTTCCAGTCTGACTTCTAACGATACGGAATCCACAGCACCGTTTGCAAACATGCCTCTTTTTAATTGAGGGAAAATCCGTGGCAATCAGGCTCCACTGCTCATTCAGGCGATTTCCTCCTTCGTCTATCAACTCGGCTGGAAATACATTTTATTCAGACGTGTGCATCGTCCTTTTTTTTTTTTTCCACCCCACTCCGTGCCTCAAAAATACGTCCAGTGAAAATGAAGCCACATATGAAAATGAATTCTTCAGTATGAAATATTTTCCTCCTGCTTCTGGGATGTGTCTCGGTGGTGCGGGCCCAGCCTGCCGGCCGCATAATAAGTGAGTTGCACGGGTTCATCAATTCTCTCCTGATTTTCCCCTGCTATCAATGCACCTAGATGACAGATCAACAATTCAGATCAACAATTTGAATTAAACCTCTCCTTATAGTCCTATCGATTTTTTTTTTTCCCCACCATGGGCTAATAAAACGATTGTGGAACATTCATTCCTGTCCAAAAAAAAAAAAAAAAAAAGCACTTGATTCAAAATAAGATGCAGGCACGGTTTACCAGAACATGTTTTTTATCATGCTTAGAAGATGAGGAAAATGAGATTCATTGAATAAAAAAGATTCCAGCGAGTACATAGTCTTAGATTGTCTAGCAGAAAAAAAAAAAAAAAAAAGCCATTTACCCATGCAAACTTTTCTGTTTCTGACAGGCTTTTTCTGGCTGTGGTTTGGGTATTATTTTCACGGAATATGAGTGCAGAGTAATTGCATTTCAGCCATAATTAACTTTAACACACCCTCCGAATAGGAGAATTCCTTAGGATGTTTAGGGGAGTTTATTTTTTGTCTCGTCCCTGAAACAAAGCCGCACGCTCTGCTCTGCCACAATTTGGACTTGATTAGTTAAAAATAGCCTGGAAACATTTTGGGGTGAAATTAAAATAGCAAAACTGTCACTACCTCCTCCTCTACCCTTCAGTATTGTCTAACATGTCCCTTTTGTAGATTTCCTTTCCAATAAATGAGAGGAGTCACCATCAATAAACATGCTATGGAAGGTACCAATCTCAAGATGCAAATCATTTACCATGTTTCTAATTTTAGAACCTGGGGAGAGAGAAGAGCAGTATCTGGTTGCCTCAGAAGTTTTCCTCTCGTAGAGAAGGGGGAGACAGGGAAATTGCAAAAGCTACACCCCAGACTGTATTTCCAATCTATGCCCCCGTGGATACCGTTGTTGGGAGTATCTTTTCTTCCTCGGGTCAGAGCAGGTGACCCTGGACAGCTCTTGCTAGCTGACCTCCAGAAAGAAAAGCACACGTTTTAAAGGCGGAACAAAACAGTTACTATTCCTTTTGTGTGTGTGTGTGTGTACTATTTTTTTACTTTGTTTTTTTTTAATATAAAATAATAATAATAATTTTTTAAAAATTACTATTTCTAAGAGAGCTGCCGCCTGGGCCTTCATTGTACCAGGCAGGGAACACTGAGTAGAATTAACACATTCTCTCAAGATAAATGCACACCTGGCTTTTTTTTTTTTTTTTTTTTTCATCGAGATGTGCAGCTGCTTAGGGCTTGAGCTTGCAACTGCTGCAAATGCCAGTTTCTATTTATGCAACTGCCGCCTCCTCCCAAACCTTTCCGAGGCAGACCTGTCCTGTGTTCAACCCCGGGTGTCTACGCTCTTACACAGACGAGGGACATTTCCCCCCTAATAAGCCTCCAGACGGCACCGAGTAATGTCTCCTGAGCTCTCCAAACTTGGGAATCCTGGAGGAATTTTTTTAATGGATGGGGTTTGCCTTTGCATGGCTAATTCAACACGTTAAAATGGCTTTTTTAATTTTTTTTTATTTTTTACTTATTTTTATTATTTTATTTTATTATTTATATATTATTTATTTTATTATTTTTATTATTTTTTATTTATTTATTTTTATTATTTATTTACTTATTTATTTTTATTTATTTATATGTATTTATTTATTATTTATTAATTTTATTATTTATTATTTATTTTATTATTTATTATTATTTATTTATTTTTATTTATTTGCTTGTTTATTTATTTATCTATTTTGAGATAGAGTCTCACTCTGTCACCCAGGCTGGAATGCAGAGGCACGATCTCAACTCATGCACCCTCTGCCTCCCAGGTTCAAGCAATTCTCCTGCCTCAGCCTCCTGAATAACCGAGATGACAGGCACCTGCCACCAGGCCCGCCTCATTTTGGTATTTTTTAGTAGAGACGAGGTTTCGTCGGGCTGGTATCGAACCACTGACCTCGTGATCCGCCCGCCTCGGCTTCCCAAAGTGCTGGGATGACAGACGTGAGACACCGCGCCCAGCCTGCTTTTTATTTTTTTTTTATTTTTTCTTTCCAAGACAGAGTCTTGCTCTGTCACCCAGTCTGCAGTGCAATAGCCCAATCTTGGCTCACTGCAACCTCTGGCTCCCACGTTCCATTGATTCTCCTGCCTCAGCCTCTGGAGTAGCTGGGACTACAGGCACCTGCCACCACGGCTGGCTAATGTTTGCATTTTTAGTAGAGACGGGGTTTCGTCATTTGGGCCAGGCTGGTCTCGAACGCCTGACCTCAGGCGATCTGCCCACCTCGGCCTCCCAAAGTGCTGGGATTACGGGCATGAGCCACCGCCCCCGGCCGTGCATATGCATTTTGTAAGCAGTTAACATGCATAAAAAACAAACTACCATATGATTACACTCTTGTCTTTTTTAGGTGGTTGGAACACCGGAGGTGGGGAGTTCAAGACCAGCCTGACCAACATGGTGAAACCCCGTCTCTACTAAAAATACAAAAATTAGCCGGGCGTGGTGGCAGGTGCCTGTCATCCCAGCTACTCAGGAGGCTGAGGCAGGAGAATCACTTGAACCTGGGAGGTGGGGGTTGCAGTGAGCCGAGATGGTGCCACTGCACTCCAGCCTGGGCGACAAGAGGGAAACTCCATTTCAAAAAAAAAAAAAAAGTATCCCTAATTCCATTTCTCCACATCTGTGGCCGTGGAGTGACTGAGTACAAGGAGATGATATCCGAGAAACGTGTGTGTTGTTTGTATTTGCTTAATATCTGTGTTCCCCCAATTTGAGTATCCTGCCAACAATTTCCCAAAGAGGTGATGGGCCAGGGGCGCGGTGGCTCAGGCCTGTCATCCCAGGTCAGGAGTTCGAGACCAGCCTGACCAACATGGTGAAACCCCGTCTCTACTAAAAATACAAAAATTCGCTGGGCGTGGTGGCAGGTGCCTGTCATCCCACATACTTGGGAGGCTGAGGCAGGAGAATCGCTTGAACCGGGGAGGCGGAGGTTGCAGTGAGCCGAGATCACACCGTTGCATTCCAGCCTGGGAGACGCAGCGAGACTCTGTCTCAAAAAATAATAAAAAAGCCAAAAAGTGGGTCACTGGCTTGCCTCGAACACTTCTTTTACATAAGCAGTTTGATGTGAACGGCTCTGTAAAAACACTGTTTAAAAATCATGTAATTGCCAAATTTACTGTTTTAACTTTTCTTTTTAATATGCCATATATATATATACACATATATATATATATTTCTACATATATATATATATGTAGAAAGTTCTGACCCATTCTCATTCCTTTGATTGATTAAAAGAGAGATTTGGCCAGGCGCAGTAGCTCACGCCTATAATCCCAGCACTTTGGGAGGCCGAGGTGGGCGGATCACCAGGTCAGGAGATTGAGACCAGCCTGGCTAACATGGTGAAACCCTGTATCTACTAAAAATACAAAAAAATTAGCCAGGCCTGGTGGCGGGTGCCTGTAATCCCAGCTACTCGGGAGGCTGAGGCAGGAGAATGGCATGAACCCGGGAGGCGGAGGTTGCAGTGAGCCGAGATCACACCACTGCACTCCAGCCTGGGGGACAGAGCGAGACTGTCCCAAAAAAAAAAAAAAAAAAAAAAATGGGTCACTGACTTGCCTCGAACACCTCTTTTGCATAAGCAGTTTGAAGTGAATGGCTGTTTAAAAGCAATCTTTAAAAATCATATCATTGCCAAATTTACTGTTTTAGCTTTTCTTTTTAATATGCCATTTTTTATTTTTTATTTTTTTGGAAGTAAGAAGTTGTGAGCCACTCTTTTTCCTTTGGTTGATTAAAAGACAGAACCATGTTTTTCTTTTCTTTTGCTTTTTATTATTATACTTTCGGTTCTCGGATACAGGTGCAGAACGGGCAGGTTTGTGAGACAGGTGTACACGTGCCATGGTGGTTCGCTGCACCTGTCAACCCGTCATCTACATTAGGTATTTCTCCTAATGCTCTCCCTTCCCTAGTCCCCCATCCACCAACAGGCCCCAGCATGTGATGTTCCCCTCCCTGTGTCCGTGTGTTCTCATTGTTCACCTCCCACTTAGGAGTGAGAACATGAGGTGTTTGGTTTTCTGTTCTTGTGTGAGTTTGCTGAGAATGAGGGTTTCCAGCTTCACCCATGTCCCTGCAAAGGACACGAACTCATCATCAAAGAGAGATTTTTAAGTCCATGAAGAGTCTCTCCTATGACATCAGGCCACGTCGCGTTAACAAGATATAACCCCCGGTTCACAGACACCGCGGGATCTCTCCTGAATTTCTGTTTGTTTCTTTTTCTTTGTTTGTTTCTGTGTTTTAACTGGTCGTGAAGCTCTTTCGGGTACCCTCAAACCTCCTCCTTCATCGGACAGGAGATGGGAGCCACAGTCCAGAGTAATAAGGTTTTGCTTTCATTGTGGCAGAAAAAGTTGGTGTGTGTGCATCTGTCTGGTCAGGGAGTCGGGGCTTCAAAGAGCCTGTATGGTGCACCGGTCTTTGAAGTCACCGGTTAGTGGATTCGTTTGCAAAACCTGCTGTAATAAATGACCACAGGCTTGAATATTCGTTTGCAAAACCTGCTGTAATAAATGAGCATGAGTTTGCAAAACCTGCTGTAATAAATGACCACAGGCTTGAGCATTAAAACAATACAGACTTAGCCTCTCCCTCTCCTAGAGACCAGAAGTCTAAGATGAAGATGTTTCAGGGCTGAGGTCCCTCTGGACGCTGTAGGGGAGGCTCCTTCCTGCCTCTCCCAGCTCCCGGGGGCTCCAGGCATCCCTGGGCTTGTGGCCGCATCACTCCAGTCTCTGCCTCCGTCCGCATGTGGCCTCCTCCTCTGTGTCTGTGTCTCCTCTTCTGTCTCTAGAAGGACACCTGTCATTGCATTTACGGCCCACCGTACTCCAGGATGATCTCATCTCATGCTTCTTGAGTTAACTGTGTCCATAAAGACCCTATTTTGAAATAAGGTCTCATTCACAGATACTGGAAGCTTCAGACAACAGAAGTTGATCCTGTCCCAGTCCTGGAGCCCAGGAGTCTGAGGTCCAGGTGTCTCAGGGCCACGTTCCCTCCAGAGGCTTTCATGGTGGATCCTTCCTGCCTCTCCCAGCTCCTGGGGGCTCCAGGCCGTCTCGGTGTCTGTGTCTCCTCTTCTGTCTCTTAGAAGGACACCTGTTATTGGATTTAGGGATCACAGGGATAATTCAGGGTGATCTCATCTTAAGGTCCTTTATTTACTTACATCTGCAAACACCCCTTTTTCGAATAAGGTCTTGTTCACAGGTTCTGGGGATCGGGACCTGGATAGACCTTTTTGGGGGATTACAATTCAGTCTACGTCACTTGTACCCAGTTCCCTCCGGAGGCTCTAGGGGAGGCTCCTTCCTGCCTCTCCCAGCTCCCGGGGGCTCCAGGCGTCCCCGGGCTTGTGGCCGCATCACTCCCGTCTCTGCCTCCGTCTCCACGTGGCCTCCTCCTCTGTGTCTGTGTCTCCTCTTCTCTTAGGACACCTGTCATTGTGTTTAGGGCCCATCCTAATGTAGGATTATCTCATCTCCAGATCTTTAATCACATCTGCAAAGAACCATTTTCCAAATGAGGTCTCATTCCCAGGTTCCAGGGCTTAGGACATGGACAGATCTTTTGAGGTCACCATCCCAACCCATTGCAACTGTGTTTGGTTCCTTCTTGAGGCTCTAGGGGAGGATCCTTCCTGCCTCTCCCAGCTCCCGGGGGCTCCAGGCGTCCCTGGACTTGGGGCCGCATCACTCCAGTCTCTGCCTCCGTCTCCACGTGGCCTTCTCTTGTCTGTGTCTCCTCTTCTTTTTTTTCCCTTTCTTTTTTTTTTTTTTTTTTGAGATAGAGTGTCAATCTATTGCCCAGGCTGGAGTGCAGTGGCGCCATCTCGGCTCACTGCAACCTCCGCCCCCAAGGTTCAAGCAATTCTCTGCCTCAGCCTCCCAGATAGCTGGAAATACAGGCATCCACCACCACGCCCAGCTAATTTTTGTATTTTTTTTTTTTTTTAGTAGAGATGGCGTTGTTGGCCAGGCTGGTCTGGAACTCCTGACCTCAAGTCATCCACCCTCCTCAACCTCCCTAATACCTTGTTTCTTAAAAGCCATCTTTGTCCTTTCCAGATGCACGTGCCCTGTTTGCAAGAAAGTGTGCAAGATGGCACGGGGCGTCCTAAGAACCGCAAAGCATTCTGAGGGTAGAACTCTCCCAAGCCTTGCTGATGTGAGCGGTGTGTGTGGGTGGGGTGGGGGGAGTCCTTCTAGGCCCAGTGAACCCTGGAACGTGTCCAGAGGTGGCAGGTAGGTGCACGAGGCTGCTGGGGAGAGCACACAGCCGCCACTCAAAGCCCCTACTTTATTCAGTCTAAGTAATAGGTCCAGTGGGCCTGTAACCTGGTTTTATGGGTCTGTGGGGTCCTACTGTAAATCTCACACGCCATCCTGGCTGGCAATCATTCCCCAGCCTGCGTTTTCGTCCCCTCCCCTGCATCCCCAGCCAACTTTTTCCATCGTTATCCTCGCAACATTTCTGATCCCCTTGGCCACTTCGAGGGCGGCGGCACAGGGCCCCCGTTTGAACACCTGTAGGTGGTTCCCTGCCAAGAGATGTCCCGGGAAATGCTGCAGAAAAATAAGCCGGCTGAAGGGAAAGTGGGTTCTAAAAAAAAAAAAACAAGATGCTCAGATTTTCACCTGCGTGGGATCCTAGGCCTGGCCACCTGGACAGTGGGGCAGAAGGAGGAGGAGGAGATGAGTTTATAAGACCTCTCCCCGCTGTTTCTCGCGGGCACTCTCAAAAAGTAATCGGAAAGCAGGTGTTCAAATGAAAATGTGTGCGTGGGTTTTCACAAGAGCTGAAACGTGGAAATGGAGCAAGGCCGAGCACGAAGATATGTGTCTGGGTCTGTGGTGCGTTCAGCTTACAGACAAAAGTGGCATTACTGTATATAGACACATAGGTATTTTATATATATTTATATATTATGTGTAATATATATACATTAGTTTGCAAAACCTGCTGTAATAAATGACCACACTTGAGCATTAAAACAATAATATAATATACAACAATAAATATATATTTATATAATATATATTTTTACATATTTATATATTTTATAATATATAATATACATAAATACATATATATTTATATTATATTTTTATATTTATATATACGATACAATTATATATTTATATATTATAATATACAATTATTATATTTATATATTATAATATACAATTATATATATTTATATATTACACAATTATATAATTTATATATTACTATATATTATATAAATATATTATATATTATATATAAAATATGTATTTATATAAAAATATATAAATATATTATATATTATATGTATATTTAAATATATAAATATAAATAAATATGTTTATATAAAAATATGTATAATATATATATAAATATATATATTTAGAACCTGGAGGCAGAGGTTGCAGTGAGCCGAGATCACGCCACTGCACTCCAGCCTGGGCAATAGACTCATACTCCATCTCAAAATAATATACACAGATATATAAAAATACATATTATATATTTATATAAAATATATGTGTATATAGTGATAAATATTTTATATATAACTTATGTAAATATTGTATATATGTATATTATATATTATATATGTATATTATATATACTGCATATATATATTTTTTGAGAGAGTCTCAGTCTGTCAACCAGGCTGGAGTGCAGTGGCACAATCTCAGCTCACTGCAATTTCTGCCTCCAGGTTCATGTGATTCTTGAATATTGAATATTGAACGTTGTTATATTATATACAATAAAAATATTATATATCAAAAACACATTATTGATAGTATAGATTGATATATAGTATATGAAATTATATACGTAAAGATATGAAGGTGTGTATCTAAAACTATTTTATGTTTGTAATATAAAGGAAAAGATTTCTAAGTACTATTATATGAGAAGATGATGGTTATACATATATATAATCTTTTCTTCTCCAGATTTTCTTGCACCACATTCCCCCAATGTCCCCTTCAAGAATGTGGTGCTGGCCGGGTGCACCTGTCATCCCAGCACTTTGGGAGGCCGAGGCAGGTAGATCACTTGAGGTCAGGAGTTCAAGACCAGCCTGGCCGACAGAGTGAAACCCCGTCTCCAGTAAAAATACAAAAAAATGAGGTGGGTGTGGTGGTGCTCACCTGTAATCTCAGCTACTCTGGAGGCTGAGGCAGGAGAATGGCTTGAACCTGGGAGGCGGACTTTGCAGTGAACTGAGATCGCACCACTGCCTTCCAGCCTGGGTGACAGAGTGAGACTCCATCTCAAAAACAAAAACCAGAATGTGGTCCTCACCTCTAATACTAATGCCCCAAATCCCTTACTGGGTCTAAAAAGCATGACTCATGTTTGTGACAACCTCATAGAGTTATTTTTTGTTCGGGGTTTGGAATTTTCCTTCAACGGTTGGATCAGTCCCAGAATTTTTGGCAGGTAACAAAGCACTATGATGACCGTGTATTTTTTCAAACATGCATTTTCTGGCCGGGCGCGGTGGCTCACACCTGTAATTCCAGCACTTTGGGAGGCCGAGGCGGGCGGATCACCTGAGGCCGGGAGTTCTAGACCAGCCTGGCCAACACGGTGAAACCCCATCTCTACTAAAAGTACAAAAAAAAAAAAAAAAAAAATTAACCGGGCGTGGGGCAGGTGCCTGTAATCCCAGCTACTCGGGAAGCTGAGGCAGGAGAATCGCTTGAGCCCGGGAGGCGGAGGTTGCAGTGAGCCAAGATCACGCCTTTGCACTCCAGCCTGGGTGACAGAGCGAGCCGTTTAAACAAGAAAAAAAAAAATGCATTTGCTGATACCGGCTGCTTGAGGAACTCCTTCCTTGGAAAGGAAAACGTATATGATTATTTCACACCAACAAATGCTGCATCTCTGAATTTAAAACAAAAACACCTTCAAACATTTTTCTACAGTTTCAATTAAATGAATGAGGAAAAGTAAAGAAGTCAGTGCCAATTACAGATTTCTCATGTGTGTGATTAAGGGGCGGCGGCCGGACGTAAAACGAGTTCATGGCTTGGATTCTAAACAATGGGCATTTTGTTAAATTTCCATCGTTTTGGAACTGATTACTCCTGAAAAGGTAAGAGGAAATTCACCACAGAGGTATTACCCCTCCAACGTACTCTTTTATGGACTAAACCTGCATTTGACGCATTTTGCAAATAATCCTGCATTTGGTGTCTTTTGCAAATAATCCTGCATTTGACATCTTTTGCAAATAAACCTGCATTTGACGCATTTTGCAAATAAACCTGCATTTGATGCATTCTGCAAATAATCCTGCATTTGACATCTTTTGTCAATAATCCTGCATTTGATGTCTTTTGCAAATAAACCTGCATTTGACATCTTTTGCAAATAAACTTGCATTTGATGCATTTTAAATAAACCTGCATTTGACGCATTTTGCAAATAATCCTGTATTTGATGTCTTTTGCAAATAAACCTGCATTTCACGCATTTTGCAAATAATCCTGCATTTCACGCATTTTGCAAATAATCCTGCATTTGACATATTTTGTCAATAATCCTGCATTTGATGTCTTTTGCAAATAAACCTGCATTTGACATCTTTTGCAAATAAACCTGCATTTGATGCATTTTAAATAATCCTGCACTTGACGCATTTTGCAAATAATCCTGTATTTGACGCATTTTGCAAATCATCCCACATTTGACGTCTTTTGCAAATAAACCTACATTTGATCTCTTTTGCAAATAATCCTGCATTTGACGTCTTTTGCAAATAAACCTGTATTTGATGTATTTTGCAAATAAACCTGCATTTGACATCTTTTGCAAATAAACCTGTATTTGACTTTGCAAATAAACCTGCATTTGACGCATTTTGCAAATAATCCTGCATTTGACATCTTTTGCAAATAAACCTGCATTTGACTTTGCAAATAAACTTGCATTTGACGCATTTTGCAAATAATCCTGCATTTGACGTCTTTTGCAAATACACCTGCATTTGACATCTTTTGCAAATAAACTTGTATTTGATGCCTTTTAAATAATCCTGCATTTGACGCATTTTGCAAATCATCCCACATATGACGTCTTTTGCAAATAAACCTGCATTTGAAGTCTTTTGCAAAGAATCCTGCACTTGATGTCTTTTGCAAATAAACCTGCACTTGATGTCTTTTGCAAATAAACCTGCGTTTGACTTTTGCAACTAGTCCTGCGTTTGATATCTTTTGCAAATCATCCTGCATTTCACATCTTTTGCAAATAAACCGCATTTGACGCATTTTGCAAATCATCCCACGTATGACGTCTTTTGCAAATAAACCTGCATTTGAAGTCTTTTGCAAAGAATCCTGCACTTGATGTCTTTTGCAAATAAACCTGCACTTGATGTCTTTTGCAAATAAACCTGCGTTTGACTTTTGCAACTAGTCCTGCGTTTGATATCTTTTGCAAATCATCCTGCATTTCACATCTTTTGCAAATAAACCGCATTTGACGCATTTTGCAAATCATCCCACGTATGACGTCTTTTGCAAATAAACCTGCATTTGACGTCTTTTGCAAAGAATCCTGCACTTGATGTCTTTTGCAAATAAACCTACATTTGACTTTTGCAACTAGTCCTGCGTTTGATGTCTTTTGCAAATCATCCTGCACCTGACATCTTTTGCAAATAAACCGGCATTTGACGCATTTTGCAAATCATCCTGCCTCTGACGTGTTTTGCACATTCGATTGTGCGTGTGTGCCCGCGCATGTGGAGAACAGAACGGTCTGACACCCACAGAACATAAGCGAAAATGCGGAAGCATTAGAAGGGGAAACTTACCGAAGCTCACTCAAAACCCCACATCTATTTCAAAGCGTGAAAGGGGTCCGGGTTAAGAGAAGAGCTCTGCACCACAGGAGTTCACGCAGAGAGGCAGATGTGCGGTGGTTCATTCCAGCTTGCAAGGCCAGGGGCAGGAGGAGCTGCGGAATGCAGGGATTTAAAAGCATTCTATTTATTTCTTTTTTTTCTTTTTGGCTCTGCAGGACAAGACATACACACAGAATGCCACAGCCTTCCTCAGAAAGAACCGATTCATGAGGACACCGTCGGCTCACGGGTCTGGCCTGATGCTCGCAAACGCTCCCAAATGCCACAGGCTTTTCTACTTTCTTTCTTTTTTTTTCTTTCTTTCTTTTTTTTTGAGATGGAGTCTTGCTCTGTCGCCCAGGCTGGAGTGCAGTGGCACCATCTCGGCTCACTGCAACCTCTACCTCCCGGGTTCAGGCCATTCTCCTGCCTTAGCCTCCCGAGTAGCTGGGACTACAGGCACCTGCCACCACCCCTGGCTAATTTTTGTAATTTTAGTAGAGACGGGGTTTCACCGTGTTGGCCAGGCTGGTCTCGAACTCCTGACCTTGTGATCCACCTGCCTCGGCCTCCCAAAGTGCTGGGATGACAGGCGTGAGCCACCGCGCCCGGCCAACTTTTCTACTTTCAATTTGCTAACCGGGGAATAATAGTTTGTAGTAATGAGCCCAGAGGGAGTGAGTGGTGGCCGGCCACACGTTGTTAGAACCTGTCGCCCAGCACAGACACCCACCAGGGATGCCAGTAATGATACTCAAAGGAGACCCGTGCCAGCACTGGTGACTTCGACGGACCCGGGTGGCTGGAGTCTGGGTTAGACTCAGGAGTCCCTTCCATGTCCACACTGTCCAAAGCAGCACGACTGTCCGAAGCAGACCACTAAGAAAGTAAGAAATTGCAGGATGACCTTGAGTTCTCTGTGGTTTCCCGAAGTCCTTACAGACATCAGGGTAAGAGGCCGAGCCGGGGGGCTCAAGCCTGTCATCCCAGCCTTTTGGGAGGCTGAGGCAGGAGGGTCACCTGAGGTCAGGAGTTCGAGACCAGCCTGGCCAAATGGTGAAACCCCATCTCTACTAAAAATAAAAAAAATAATTAGCTGGGTATGGAGGTGGGCACCTGTCACCCCAGCTACTTGGAGGCTGAGTCAGGAGAATGGCTTGAACTCGGGAGGTGGAGGTTGTAGTGAGCTGAGATCACGCCCCTGCACTCCAGCCTGGGCGACAGAGTGAGATTCTGTAAACAAAAAATAATAATAATAATAAACAAACCAAAAAGGCCGGTTGCGGTGGCTCAGGCCTGTCATCCCAGCACTTTGGGAGGCCGAGGCGGGCAGATCACCTGAGGTCAGGAGTTTAAGACCAGCCTGGCCAACATGGTGAAACCCCATCTCTGCTAAAAATACAAAAATTAGCTGGGCGTGGTGGCAGGTGCCTGTAATCCCAGCTACTCGGGAGGCTGAGGCAGGAGAATTGCTTGAACCCAGGAAGCAGAGGTTGCAGTGAGCTGAGATTGCACCATTACACTCCATCCTGGGTGACAGAGCAAGACTCCGTCTCAAATAAACAAAAAAAGAAATCCCAGCAGTTTGGGAGGCTGAGGCAGGTGGATCACCTGAGGTCAGGAGTTCAAGACCAGCCTGGCCAACATGGTGAAACCCCGTCTCTACTAAAAATACAAAAAATTAGCCGGGCGTGGTGGCGGGCGCCTGTCATCCCAGCTACTCGGGAGGCTGAGGCAGGTGAATCACATGAATCTGGGAGGTGGAGGTTGCAGTGAGTCTAGATCGTGTCCTTGCACTCCAACCTGGGTGATGGAGCAAGATTCTGTCAAAAAAAAAAAAAAAGGCCAGGCATAGTGGCTCATGCCTGTAATCTCAGCATTTTGGGAGGCTGAGGCAGGCAAGTACCTCAGGTCAGGGGTTCGAGACCAGCCTGACCAATACGGTGAAACCCTGTCTCTACTAAAGATACAAAAAATTAGCAGGGCGTGGAGGTGGATGCCTGTCGTCCCAGCTACTCGGGAGGCTGAGGCAGGAGAGTCACTTGAACCCAGGAGGCGGAGGTTGCAGTGAGCCGAGATCGTGCCATTGCACTCCAGCCGGGGCAACAGAACGAGACTCCGTCCCACAGAAGATCAAAATAAAAAAAAAAAAAACGGGGTGGGGTGGCCCAGCCATTCCGTATCCTTTCTCCCAGATGTGAACCATCCATTTCTAAGATGTGGGTCACCGACAGCGGAACACAAGACACACTGGTGTCCAGAGACTTGGGACCGTGTGGCCTTTGAACATCTGAACACCCTCCATTCCCCCTTCATATTCTCCAGCTCCCCTGTATGGAGAAGTGGGCCTTTGGGGGTCCTTTCAATCCTCTTAGGGTCTCTCTGCTCATATCCCTGCAGAACAGAACAGATAGCCCAGCAGCCCGGCGGCCAGAGATGCTGTCCCTGAAATAGGCGTCCGTGGCAGCCTTATTGAAATGGGAAGATTCATTATCCCGTTGCCATTTAATTGTTCTTTTGCCGGCAGAAAAGCCTGGAGTTTCTCTGAAAGGCGGTGATGATGTGGTCCTTTTACACTCCCTGGGGAAGAATGTTACAAAAATTCCCTCCCCAGCTTCTGCGGTGCCCAGCGTTTGCCTTCACACTGACTGACTCTGTAAAGTACGGATGTTACAGAGGGGAGGGCCTCCCAGCTTCCCTGGCTTCCCAGAGAAATTGGTGAGGGTTGTCTGCAGCCTCCCAGCCTTAAAAACACTTGACAAGTTGACATCCTTACTGCTAAGTGGGGCTGATGGAGGCTTGTCAGCCCCGGGACCCGCTGATGAACCGTGGCAGGGATCATACCCACAGCCTTATGCGAAGTGATAAGTTGGATTTGCTTCCAGCAGGGGTGAAAGCAATTGGGTCTCCCTCTTGTTCTCCATGTACGGCAAGAGCCAAGCGAGGGACTGACTCAGAACCCGTGTTCCCTCCGTTTGCAGTTCAGTCATCTCGGAAACACACTGCAAATTGTTTCAACCTTAAAAACGCGGCGGCGTGAACGTGCCTCCTGATGGCACCGGGTTTGGAGAAGATGAGAGGCCGTGGCGATGGATTTCAGATGTGGGTTTCCGAGGTTTGCCAAAATGCTGGGAGAAAGATGAAGGTAATTGCCAGGGTGGTTGTGGCCTTGCCAATAATCTTCTCTCTCTCTCTCTCTCTCTCTCTCGCACGCTTTTTCTTTTTTTTTTTTTTTTTTTTTTTTTTGCTTCAAGAATCTGGTTGCCTTAATGAGGATCTTTGCACTGCTACGCTGACCTTTCACGTCTGGAACCCAACACAGAAGCTTGGCCTCAGCCGGAGTGATGTGGAGCCGTGTGGATCTGAAAGCTCTCGCTGGCCAAAGCAGCAATGATTTCTGACAAGGCCAGGCTGAATTCCCAAAGCACAGTCACAGCCACCCCCCTCTCTCCTCTCCCCCTCTTTTTTTTTTTTTTTAATGGTCCAAAATTGGCTGTTTAATATCTGAGCAGGCCAGAGTCTTGAAGGATGCCAGATATGGAAGGTTTATGCCCTGGGGTCATGGCAGGGTCCCTACCAGGTGAGGCAGCCCGTGATGACAGTCCCCAGTGAACAAGCAGGCGGCAGCCCGGTCCAGTGTGGGAGGGTGACCTTGGGAACCTGTGTAGATAGAAATTTCCGGAAGGATTTAAGCAGGTTACGTTCCCACCCCATCACCCTTTTTTCAACATAGACACTCCATAAATAAAAAGGAGATTAAAAATGTGTCTTTCGGCCGGGCGCGGTGGCTCATGCCTGTCATCCCAGCACTTTGGAGGGCCGAGGCGGGCGGATCACTTGAGGTCAGGAGTTCGAGACCAGCCTGGCCAACATGACGAAACCCCGTCTCTACTAAAAACACAAAAATTAGCCGGGTGTGGTGGGCATCTGTAGTCCCAGCTACTCAGAAGGCTGAGGTGGGAGAATCACTGGAACACGGGAGGTGGAGGTTGCAGTGAGCCGAGGTCATGCTACTGCACTCCAGCCTGGGCCACAGAGTGAGACTCCATCAAAGAAAAAAAGTGGGGAAAGGAAGGGAGGAAGGAAGGAAGGAAGGAAGGAAGGAAGGAAGGAAGGAAGGAAGGAAGGGAGGGAGGGAGGAAGGAAGGAAGGAAGGAAGGAAGGAAGGAAGGAAGGAAGGTGGGAGGGAGGGGGGAAGGGATGGAGGGAAGAGAGAGAAGGAGGGAGGAAGGGAAGGAAAGAATGAGGGAGGGAAAGAAGGAAGGAAGGGTGGGAGGGAAGGAAAGAATGAGGGAGAGAGGGAAGGAAGGAAAGGAAGAAAGGAGGGAGGGAGGGAAGGAAGGGAGGGAGGGAGGGAGGGATGGAGGAAGGAAAGAGAGGAAGGGAGGGAGGGAGGGAGGGAGGGAAGGAAGCAAGGAAGGAAAGGAAAGAATGAGGGAGGGAGGGAGGGAAAGAAGGGAGGGAAGGAAGGAAGGAAGGAAGGAAGGAAGGAAGGAAGGAAGGAAGGAAGGAAGGAAGGAAGGGAGGGAAGGGAGAGAGGGAGGGAGGAAGGGAAGGAAAGAATGAGGGAGGGAGAGAGGGAAGGAAGGGTGGGAGGGAAGGAGGGAAGGAAAGAATGAGGGAGGGAGGGAAGGAAGTAAAGGAGGAAAGGAGGGAGGGAAGGAAGGGAGAGAGGGAGGGAAGGAAGGAAAAGAGGAAGGGAGAGAAGGAAGGAAGGAAGAAAGGAAGGAAGGAAAAGAATGAGGGAGGGAGGGAGGGAAGGAAGGAAGGAAGGAAGGAAGGAAGGAAGCAAGGAAGGAAGGAATTACAGGAAGGATTTAAGCAGGTTAGGTTCCCACCCTATGACCCTGTTTCACCATAGACGCTCCATAAAGAAAACAGAGACTAAACCTGTGTCTTTTGCAATGCAGGCTGTTGACAAAAATGAGGAACGGGATTGGGAGCTGCATGTCACCTGCAATGGCCACAGAGGAAAGCCTAGGCGGCCACTCTGGAAACAAAGGGGCTGTTCCAGGTGACGCCAACCGGCACAGACGAGGCTCAGAAGAGACGCCTGTGACAGATGTGGAACAGACAGCTCCAGAAAGGGCAAAATTCAGCCACCGAAGCACAATCGAGGCCAAAGAGATGGCTGTCACGGAATCAGACAGAGTCCGAAAGCCTCACACACACGGACATTGCGACATAACCTGTACCTGAGCAAATGTCCAGGTTCACCGCCTGGGGAAGCAAGCTACACGCTACAAAGAAATATCCAGTGGGCACAACAGGAGACATCTAACCTACACGGTAAAATAGAAGTAACGAGTCTCCTGCATCTAGGGAGCCATCTACACTTTACGATAGACACACTCACTGTCCTCCATCTGGGATCCACCTACAGTCTACAATAGACACACTCACTGTCCCCCATCTGGGACCCAACTACAGTCTACAATAGACACACTCACTGTCCCCCATCTGGGATCCACCTACAGTCTAAAATAGACACACTCACTGTCCTCCATCTGGGATCCACCTACACTCTGCAATAGATACACTCAATGTCCTCCATCTGGGATCCACCTACAGTCTACAATAGACACACTCACTGTCCCCCATCTGGGATCCACCTACAGTCTACAATAGACACACTCAATGTCCTCCATCTGGGATCCACCTACAGTCTACAATAGACACACTCACTGTCCTCCATGTGGGATCCACCTACAGTCTACAATAGACACACTCACTGTCCTCCATCTGGGATCCACCTACAGTCTACAATAGACACACTCACTGTCCTCCATCTGGGATCCACCTACAGTCTACAATAGACACACTCACTGTCCTCCATCTGGGATCCACCTACACTCTACAATAGACACATTCAATGTCCTCCATCTGGGATCCACCTACAGTCTACAATAGACACACTCACTGTCCTCCATCTGGGGATCCACCTACAGTCTACAATAGACACACTCACTGTCCTCCATCTGGGATCCACCTACAGTCTACAATAGACACACTCACTGTCCTCCATCTGGGATCCACCTACAGTCTACAATAGACACACTCACTGTCCTCCATCTGGGATCCACCTACAGTCTACAATAGACACACTCACTGTCCTCCATCTGGGATCCATCTACACTCTGCAATAGACACACTCACTGTCCTCCATCTGGGGATCCACCTACAGTCTACAATAGACACACTCACTGTCCTCCATCTGGGATCCACCTACAGTCTACAATAGACACACTCACTGTCCTCCATCTGGGATCCATCTACACTCTGCAATAGACACACTCAGCCTCATCCATCAGAGGATCCCCCTACACTGTACAATAGAGATACCCAGTGACCACCGTCTTGGCACCCACCCACACTCTCCAACAGAGATAGATTCCCACTGTCCCCTCTTTTGGGAACCTACCTGCACTCTGCAATTAATATGCACATCGTCGACTTTCTGGGGTTTCTTCCTGCGATCTGGGATACACCTATGTGTCGTTCTCTGTCCTTGAGTAGCTGAAGGTCGTTGCTCTGGCATTTTTGGAAGGAAGGTTGGTCACAATCTAAGGCAATTTTGGAAGGAAGGTTGGTCACAATCTAAGGCAATTTTGGAAGGAAGGTTGGTCACAATCTAAGGCAATTTTGGAAGGAAGGTGGGACTCAATCTAAGGCATTTTTGGAAGGAAGGTAGCCCTTCATTTCGTGTCCACCTGCAGCCTCTTATGTTTTATTCTTGCGTTTTCTCTCACTATTTTGCCTTAGCAGAAGCTCAGCCACGAAGCCATGTCCATGAGATGTTCTGTAGAGTCTGGAGTAATCCCTCCTTTCCACGTGTTGTCCTGCCATGGAGTGCCCCAGAGTTCTGGGACGTGAAAGGTGCCATCCCCTGCCCAGCACCGTGCTGCCTGGCTCCCTCCTCATCCCAGTGGCTTCTCGAACTCCCCGGGCCTGCTGGAGGAAACACCTGTGCTGAAGGCCCGGAGGCCCTTCCCTCCAAACCCTGACTCCGGGGTCAGCCACAGCAACAGGTGTTTTTTCTCAGAATCGCCTTCTTGTCTGAACTGAGCCCCAGGATCAGAAGGCCAAGGGGCCAGAGGTCAGACGTAGCCATGCAGGGTTCCCCGGGGACCAGGGCTTACCAGGTGGTTGATATTATCAGAGCTCATTTGCTGAAGCTGGACTGGCGTGTTCTCGGCGGTCTCAAATAAATTTAACGAGAGGGACTTTCAAAGTCCACCTATTAGGGCCGTCTGCTCAATGGACGGGAGGGTTAACCGTAATTCGAGGAAGCAGTTTGGCCGTCTCCAAATACGAACACATGGACTGTGCGGCTTGGCCCCATTTGTGGTAATTTTCAGGTCTCATTTCCATTTGTAAGAAACATAACTACTTACATATGGAAAGAATGAATAAGAGAAGTCATTAAAATTTCTCTCATTTAGGGGGGGAAAAAAAAAACAACTTAATGAAGTAATATCTTTAGCAGGGCAGGCAGAAATGTAAATTAGACATTGGAAGAAAAGCTATTAACAGGATTGCTGGATGGCTGCGTTGCTTGCCCTGGTTTTTTTTTTTTTTTTAATCTAATGAATTTATGAATTGCTAGTTCTCGGGTCACAGATTTTGCTAATTTCCGATGTGTTTAGCTCTCTGCAGTAAGAACACAGGGTTTCCTTATGAACCACGGATGTTAAGTCCATTAGCGGGGTGTTTGCTAATCAGAACATAAATGGTAATACGTAGGGTCCAGCATTAAAAAAAAAAAGACGGGAAAACACATGAATTATTTTAATTTGGGGTTTTCCCAACTGCTGTCCATTGTCACTGCAGATCATCAGAAAATTTAAACATCAGGGAGTAAGAGGCAACCTAGCTACGTAAAGTATATGTCAAACCTTTCTCTTTTTTTTTTAAACAGAGTCTTGCTGTGTCGCCCAGGCTGGAGTGCAATGGTGAGATCTCGGCTCACTGCAACCTCTGCCTCCCAGATTTGAGCAATTCTCCTGCCTCAGCCTCCTGAGGAGCTGGGGTTACAAGCGCCCGCCACCACGCCCGGCTAATTTTTGTATTTTTAGTAGCAACGGAGTTTCACCATGTTGGCCAGGCTGGTCTCGAACTCCTGACCTCAGGTGATCCACCTGCCTCCACCTCCCAAAGTGCTGGGATGACAGGCATGAGCCCCGATGGCTGGCCAAAAAAATTCTTTTTAAAAGGAGTCTTGCTTTGTGGTCTAGGCTGGAGTGCTGTAGTACATTCATGGCTCACTGAACCCTCAACCTCCCGGGCTCAGGTGATCCTCCCACCTCAGCCTCCCAAGTAGCTCAAATTATGAGCGTGCACAACCACGTCTGAGTAGGTTTTAGGTTTTTTGTAGAGACAGGGTTTCACCATCTTGCCCAGGCTGGTCTCCAACTATTCAGCTCAAACCATCTGCAGGTCTTGGCCTCCCAAAGAGCTGGAATTACAGGCACGAGCCACCGTGGCGAGCCTTAACATGTTTTCCTACCAGGCTGGGCATCGTGGCTCATGCCTATAATCCCAGCACTTTGGGAGGCTGAGGCAGGTGGATCACCTGAGGTCGGGAGTTCGAGACCATCCTGGCCAACATGGAGAAACCCTGTCTCTACTAAAAATACAAAAATTAGCTGGGTGTGGTGGTGGGCACCTGTGATCCCAGCTACTCGGGAGGCTGAGGCAGGAGAATCACTTGAACCCGGGAGGCGGAGGTTGCAGTGAGCCGAGATCGCGCCACTGCCCTCCAGACTGGGCAACAAGAACGAAACTCCGTCTCAAAAAAAAAAAAAAGTTTTGTTACCATCTTCTTCTCGGAAGAGAGGGCTGCACGCAGTAATCGCATGAGAATAGAGGGAAATGCTGGACAGAACAGCAATCTCATTGATCTTCCCGTGAGGCAGCGTAACCAAAAAATGAGAGCTGTGTTTCTATTTCAGCTGTGGCTTCTGCAGACGTCGAGGACGTCTTATGACTGAAGGAGTGGAGAAGTGCTGTGTGTGCCTCAGCATAGTTCTGGGGAGAGAAGGATACTCCTGGCATCTCAACGCCATCTGCTGTCTAGACACTGTGCCCTTCCAGCTCTGGCAAGATTCTCGCCGTCTCCACCAGCATATTTTGTTGATCTTAGATACTGTCGATGCTCACAGACTTTGTGGACCTCCAAGTTCACCTGGTAACTCTTGCATCTTGGAGGCCCATCGAGTGGCTTTGGAATGCATGAGACAGATGGGACGGATGCTTCTCCCTTAACTTTTGTTTCCACCATCCGGCCATCGAGCGTGACCGCCGTATCTCACGGCTCTCCCTAAAAGCACCTCGTAAAAATAAGAAGGTGCTATTGTGAGTCTGATGGACTCTGCATGATCCCCCCCACCGCCCCGTCCATATTCATGTGTGGAAGTCCTAAACCCCAGGACCTCAGCAAGGTGACTGGATTTGGAGCTGGGGTCTCTAAAGAGGTGATTGAGGTAAAAAGAGGTGTGTACGGTGGAGCCTAATTCAAGATGGCTGGAGTCCTTAGAAGAAGAGGAGATGAGGACACAGACACACACAGAGGGATGACCACGTGAGGACACAGGGAGAAGACGGCGTCTCCAAGCCCAGGAGAGAGGCCTCAGGAGGAACCAGCCCTGCCCACACCTGGATCTCAGATCTCCAGCCTCCAGGACTGTGGGAGAATCAATGTCTGTTGTTCATAAGCCGCCCAGTCTATGGTATTCTGTGATAGCAGCCTGAGATGGACTAAGACATCCCATAAGAAGAGAGGATGAGGACACAGACACACACAGAGGGAGGACTCTGTGAGGACACAGGGAGAAGACGGCGTCTCCAAGCCCAGGAGAGAGGCCTCAGGAGGAACCAGCCCAGCCCACACCTGTATCTCAGATTTCCATCTTCCAGGACTGTGGGAGAATCAATGTCTGTTGTTTACAATCCACCCAGTCTATGGTAATTCTGTGATAGCAGCCTGAGATGGACTAAGATGCCTCATAAGAGGAGGAGATGAGGACACAGACACACACAGAGGGACGACCCCGTGAGGACACAGGGAGAAGACGGCGTCTCCAAGCCCAGGAGAGAGGCCTCAGGAGGAACCAGCTCTGCCCACACCTGGATCTCAGACGTCCAGCCTCCAGGACGGTGGGAGAATCAATTCATCTTATTGAAGCCACCAGGTCTGTGGGACTGTGTGATGGCAGCCCACGCGGACTAATGTGATGATAGACCAGCCATTCCCCAAAGCTGCTAGAGGAATTGCTCTCTGCTGCCTGCTGTGGTCTGAATGTCGGTGTTCCCTTATATTCCTGTGTTGACATTCTCTGCTTCACGGCGATGGCATTAGGAGGTGGGAAGCTTTGGGAGGTGACAAAATCATGAGGATGGAGCTTCATGAGTGCTGTCTATGAACCGGGAACCCGGATCCCACCAGACTCTGAATCTTCCACGCCTTGGTCTTGGACTTCCAACCTCCAGAAACGTGAGCAATAAATGTCCAGATGTTTATAAGTCAACCAGGCTGTGGTATCTCCTGTCGTAGAAGCCTGGGTCAACCAACACACCTGTACAGAGAAGACCAGGAAGGTTACAGAAACGCTGGTCCTGAAATGGTGTTCATTTCTCTGCTCAATTCTTCTGGGGCATCATCCCACTGAGAACCAGCAAATAAATGATAATCCTGGAGAGCAGGTGTGTGCGGGTTTAAGAGGAGGCAGAGAGAGAAGGAAGTCATCGTTTGCCCCAACCCCTCCATGTATCTTCGTCCTACTGTAATCAAGTGGAAATGAGTAAGAAGAACCACGTCTGGGCCCGGCGCGGTGACTCACGCCTGTAATCCCAGCACTTTAGGAGGCCGAGGTGGGTGCATCACAAGGTCAAGAGATCGAGACCATCTTGGGCAACATGGTGAAACCCCGTCTCTCCTAAAAATACAAAAACTAGCCGGGTGTGGTGGCACGCACCTGTAGTCCCAGCTACTTGGGAGGTTGAGGCAGGAGAATAGCTTGAACCCGGGAGGTGGAGGTTGCAGTGAGCCAAGATCGCACCACTGCACTCCAGCCTGGCGACAGACTGAGACGCCATCTAAATAGAAAAAAAAAAAATTAATCAGATCTTGTGAGAACCCACTCAGTATCACGAGAACAGCATGAGGGTAACCATCCCCATGATTAAATTGCCTCCCACTGGGTCCCTCTCATGACAGCTGGGGAGAATGGGAACCACAATTCATGATGAGGTTTTGGGGTCAGGGGACAGAGCCAAACCATATCAAACAGCTTTATTTCTGCCCCCCAAAAAACTGACATGAGGATCTTGAAGAAATACCTGGATTCCCATGGTCACTGATGAATTATCCACAATAGCCAAGACACGGGCAAACCAAGAGACCATGAATGGATGAATGGATAAAGAAATTGTGAAAATTATCCACAATGGCCAAGAACAGATCAAACCAAGAGGCCATGAATGGATGAATGGATAAAGAAATTGTGAAAATTATCCACAATGGCCAAGACACGGAACCAAAGCAACTGAGCATGAATGGATGAATGGATAAAGAAATTGAGAGAATTATCCACAAGAGCCAAGACATGCAACCAAGTGACCATGAATGGATGCGCGGATAAAGAAATTGGGATATCAATAATCTAGTGCATTGGAATATTACTCAGCCTTGAAAAAGAAGAAAATCTTGTCCTTTGCAACAACACAGGTGAACCTGGAGGACATTATGTTTCGTGAGATAAGCCAGGCACGGAAATACAAATACTTCATGATATCCCTTACATGAGGAATCTAAAATAGTCATACTCATAGAATCAGAGAGTAGAACTCACGCCATGTCTTCCTTGGATTGATTTTGGCCAAGGAGAACAACGCATTCACGTGAAACATGGATATTCTTCTGCAAATGTGGTGACATGACCTAAAGGCCTTTGCTGTGTTCATGCCAGCGCTGCCTGTCTTTATCCTCTGAGCCAAGAGATATTTCTCACATTTGCCTCATAGCGGTGCCTCATCGTGAAACGACAGAAGGGAAGAGAAACCTCTGAGCTCTGGACGCGCTTTCCACACTCCCACGAGAGCTGACCACGGGTTTCGTCTGTCTTCTTCCCTTTCCTTTTTCATTTTTTATTTTTCATTGACCAATAAGAATTGCATATATTTAATATGCAATCAATGTACCCCATAATATATAATGTACAAATATATATACATTTAAATAGATATAATGTAATACATATCTATTTATATATTTATTTATATGTATAATGACATACCTATATTATTGTACCGCATAATACATTTATATAACATATACATATATTTTAAATATATTTACATATAAATACACATTTATTATATGTATTTATTATATTAAAATAAATATATATTATTGTACCCATTATACAGTTATGTATGTAATATGTATAAATATATATTTAAAGATATACAATATATTTAAAATAATATATTTATATATTATATAATAATTGTACATATTATATATAAAATATAATTATACATACCATGTGTAAATATAATTTATCATATTATACATAAAATATAATATACATAAAATATAATTGTATGTATTATATATAAAATATATACTATATAGTAATTGTGCATATTATATATTATTATATATAATAATATATTTTATATAATTTATATAATTATATAAATATAATAAAAATATAAATAATATATTTTATATAATTAACATATTTTTATATAATTAAAATATATTATATTAATATTAATATATTATATATTATTATATATAATGTTATAATATATTTTATATTATAAAATATATTATTATATATAACATTATAATATATTATATATAACGTTATAATATATTTTATATTATAAAATATATTATATATTATAAAATATATATAACGTTATAATACATTTTATATTATATATTATATAATTATACGTGTTATATAGTATAATTAATATTAAAATAATATAATTTGTAACATATCATATATTATATAGTGTATAATATATAAATATAAATTTACATATGCATATTTATTATATGTATTAAATGTATAATAAAATAAATACATATTATCATACCCTATCTATACACACACATACCCCATTATATACATATATGCATATGTATATAATGAATTGAAATTAGGATCTATAATGTACATATTATGGGGTGTAATGTGACATTTTGACATAGGGTTATACACGTTTCACATTTTGAAATCTCTGAAAGAGTCAGTTTTCAACGTTCTCTCCAAGCCCATGTTTAACGCGGCTGTTGAAAGCGTAAGCCAAGATTTAGGACGTCCCCGGCTGCAAATATCTTACCCTCCACGCCAAGGCACCATCATCTCCCAAGATGGGTTCTTGGAATTTTGCACAAGAATGTACAGCGTCTAGGCCCCCAGATGTCTGGCATCCTATAAATGCATTCAACAAGGCCAGGTGCAGTGGCTCACGCCTGTCATCCCAGCACTATGGGACGCCAAGGCAGGCGGATCACCTGAGGTCAGAAGTTCGAGACCAGCCTGACCAACATGGTGAAACCCTATTGCCACTTAAAATACAAAAATAAGCCGGATGTGGTGGTGCAGGCCTGTAATCCCAGCTACTTCGGAGGCTGAGGCAGGAGAATCACTGGAACTCAGGAGGTGGAGGTTGCAGTGAGCCGAGATCCTGCCATTGCACTCCAGCCTGGGGGACAAGAGGAAAACTCTGTCTCAAGATAGATAGATAGATAGATAGATAGATAGATAGATAGATAGACAGACAGATAGATACATAGATAGATAGATAGATAGATAGATAGATAGATAGATAGATAGATACATAGATACATAGATACATAGATACATAGATAGATAGGCAGCTACGTAGATAGATACATAGATACATAGATAGATAGATACATAGATACATAGATAGATAGATACATAGATAGATACATACATACATACATAGACAGATACATAGACAGACAGACAGATAGATAGATAGATAGATAGATAGATAGATAGATAGATAGATAGACAGATACATATATAGATACATAGATACATAGATAGATACATAGATAGATAGATAGATACATACATACATACATAGACAGATACATAGATAGACAGACAGACAGATACATACATAGATAGATAGATAGATAGATACATACATACATACATACATACATACATAGACAGATACATAGATAGACAGACAGACAGATAGATAGATACATAGATAGATAGATAGATAGATAGATAGATAGATAGATAGATAGATAGACAGATACATAGACAGACAGATAGATGATAGATAGATAGATAGATAGATACATTCAATATCCCCTCAGTTGGCTCCATACCCTTGTCCTGTAAAATTCCCAACATCTCACAGCCAAGCCCAACTTCCTGTTGCCTGGGCAACAAGAGTGAAACTCCATCTGTAAATAAATAAATCAATTATATTCTATTCTATTACATCATATTTATTCTATTATATTATATATTGAATGTCCCCTCAGTGGGCCCCATACCTGGTCCTGTAAAACTCCCAACATCCCACAGCCCAGCCCGACTTCTTCGGCTGGATCGTTTCTTAGGATATGCAATCTTTTCCTAATTTCTTGGGATAAGAAAGCTGTCTTAGGCTCAGACAGATTAGGAGGGACAGAGAAAACCCGAAAGCATCTTCAGGTACTCATTCTCGGGCGTCTGGCTGTTTTCCTGAGGTCCCCCCAATGCGTTTTCTTACCCGAAGAGAGCTCTGGGAACAGTGGGGTTTTTGTTTCTGTGGGATTTGCCCCCCTCTCACACAGGGCAGGTGCTAAACGTAGATTTTCCTAAGCGGTGGTTTATGGGGCTCTGGGGGGGGTGTCAACGGCCTTAGACAAGCGCACAACATAAAAGTCAGAGGCTGTTGGAAACGTTTAAAGAAACGGGAAGGGGGCGGCCGGGGATTTTATGTCCCGACCACACTGGGTGTGGATGGAAAGAGCTGGGTGGGTCTGCGTGAATGAAAACGTTTATAGAACCCCACGCTCCTGTTAGCTCTTAGGTGAGTTATTAAAGTCCAGTTAGTGTAAACACGGGGGTCGTAAACCTGCAGGGCTCAAGCACCAATTAAAATAATAAAAAGCAAAGGGGCCACCGCCAACTGAAGGGTCTTTGGCACGGGCTGCGAGGGAGAGGAGGAGGGAGGCCCCAGCCGGGCTGCCTGGGAGGGGGAGGCCGGAGGATTCCGGCTCCATGAAGAAACACACAAGGTCACAGGGACAGACACAAGGCTATTGGGACAACCAGGATAGGCATCCCCGGGTATGGGACAGCTGGAGATTAAACGGGTGTTGACGGGTTCATCCTGGTGTCCATCAAGGGGTAGACATTGCATATGCTGTGGACGCCCGGGCAACGGAAAGGACAGGGGTACCATGGGCATGTCCCCAAAGTCCTCAGCCGCTGGGTTTGGGATGCAGGAGGGGATACGCCGTCTCCCCCTTGGGGCTGGGATGGAGGAAGGGTCATGTCTACACCTGAAGTCCCTGGGATTGAGGTGGAGGGGAGGCGGTGTCCACACCCTCACCCACTGGGGCTGCAATGGAGGAGGAGGAGGAGGGGATGTGTCCACACTCTCCCCTGGGACTGGGATGATGGAGGAGGAGGAGGAGGAGGGGATGTGTCCACACTCTCCCCTGGGACTGGGATGATGATGGAGGAGGAGGAAGGGATGTGTCCACACTCTCCCCTGGGACTGGGATGATGGAGGAGGAGGAGGAGGAGGAGGGGATGTGTCCACACTCTCCCCTGGGACTGGGATGATGGAGGAGGAGGAGGAGGAGGAGGGGATGTGTCCACACTCTCCCCTGGGACTGGGATGATGGAGGAGGAGGAGGAGGGGATGTGTCCACACTCTCCCCTGTGACTGGGATGATGGAGGAGGAGGAGGAGGAGGGGATGTGTCCACACTCTCCCCTGGGACTGGGATGATGGAGGAGGAGGAGGAGGAGGGGATGTGTCCACACTCCCCCCTGGGACTGGGATGATGGAGGAGGAGGAGGAGGAGGGGATGTGTCCACACTCTCCCCTGGGACTGGGATGATGATGGAGGAGGAGGAGGGGATGTGTCCACACTCTCCCCTGGGACTGGGATGATGGAGGAGGAGGAGGAGGAGGGGATGTGTCCACACTCCCCCCTGGGACTGGGATGATGGAGGAGGAGGAGGAGGAGGGGATGTGTCCACACTCTCCCCTGGGACTGGGATGATGATGGAGGAGGAGGAGGGGATGTGTCCACACTCTCCCCTGGGACTGGGATGATGATGGAGGAGGAGGAGGGGATGTGTCCACACTCCCCCCTGGGACTGGGATGATGGAGGAGGAGGAGGAGGAGGGGATGTGTCCACACTCTCCCCTGGGACTGGGATGATGGAGGAGGAGGAGGAGGAGGGGATGTGTCCACACTCTCCCCTGGGACTGGGATGATGATGGAGGAGGAGGAGGGGATGTGTCCACACTCTCCCCTGGGACTGGGATGATGGAGGAGGAGGAGGAGGAGGGGATGTGTCCACACTCTCCCCTGGGACTGGGATGATGGAGGAGGAGGAGGAGGAGGGGATGTGTCCACACTCCCCCCTGGGACTGGGATGATGGAGGAGGAGGAGGAGGAGGGGATGTGTCCACACTCTCCCCTGGGACTGGGATGATGGAGGAGGAGGAGGAGGAGGGGATGTGTCCACACTCTCCCCTGGGACTGGGATGATGATGGAGGAGGAGGAGGGGATGTGTCCACACTCCCCCCTGGGACTGGGATGATGATGGAGGAGGAGGAGGGGATGTGTCCACACTCTCCCCTGGGACTGGGATGATGGAGGAGGAGGAGGAGGAGGGGATGTGTCCACACTCTCCCCTGGGACTGGGATGATGGAGGAGGAGGAGGAGGGGATGTGTCCACACTCTCCCCTGGGACTGGGATGATGGAGGAGGAGGAGGGGCCGTGTCCACACTCTCCCCTGGGACTGGGATGATGGAGGAGGAGGAGGGGATGTGTCCACACTCTCCCCTGGGACTGGGATGATGGAGAAGGAGGAGGAGGAGGGGATGTGTCCACACTCTCCCCTGGGACTGGGATGATGGAGGAGGAGGAGGAGGGGATGTGTCCACACTCTCCCCTGGGACTGGGATGATGGAGGAGGAGGAGGAGGAGGAGGGGATGTGTCCACACTCTCCCCTGGGACTGGGATGATGGAGGAGGAGGAGGAGGAGGAGGGGATGTGTCCACACTCTCCCCTGGGACTGGGATGATGGAGGAGGAGGAGGGGATGTGTCCACACTCTCCCCTGGGACTGGGATGATGGAGGAGGAGGAGGAGGAGGGGATGTGTCCACACTCTCCCCTGGGACTGGGATGATGGAGGAGGAGGAGGGGATGTGTCCACACTCTCCCCTGGGACTGGGATGATGGAGGAGGAGGAGGAGGAGGGGATGTGTCCACACTCTCCCCTGGGACTGGGATGATGGAGGAGGAGGAGGAGGAGGAGGGGATGTGTCCACACTCTCCCCTGGGACTGGGATGATGGAGGAGGAGGAGGGGATGTGTCCACACTCTCCCCTGGGACTGGGATGATGGAGGAGGAGGAGGAGGAGGGGATGTGTCCACACTCTCCCCTGGGACTGGGATGATGGAGGAGGAGGAGGGGATGTGTCCACACTCTCCCCTGGGACTGGGATGATGGAGAAGGAGGAGGAGGGGATGTGTCCACACTCTCCCCTGGGACTGGGATGATGGAGGAGGAGGAGGAGGAGGGGATGTGTCCACACTCTCCCCTGGGACTGGGATGATGGAGGAGGAGGAGGAGGAGGGGATGTGTCCACACTCTCCCCTGGGACTGGGATGATGGAGGAGGAGGAGGAGGGGATGTGTCCACACTCCCCCCTGGGACTGGGATGATGGAGGAGGAGGAGGAGGAGGGGATGTGTCCACACTCTCCCCTGGGACTGGGATGATGGAGGAGGAGGAGGAGGAGGGGATGTGTCCACACTCTCCCCTGGGACTGGGATGATGGAGGAGGAGGAGGAGGGGATGTGTCCACACTCTCCCCTGGGACTGGGATGATGGAGGAGGAGGAGGAGGGGATGTGTCCACACTCTCCCCTGGGACTGGGATGATGGAGGAGGAGGAGGAGGAGGGGATGTGTCCACACTCTCCCCTGGGACTGGGATGATGGAGGAGGAGGAGGAGGAGGAGGGGATGTGTCCACACTCTCCCCTGGGACTGGGATGATGGAGGAGGAGGAGGAGGGGATGTGTCCACACTCTCCCCTGTGACTGGGATGATGGAGGAGGAGGAGGAGGAGGGGATGTGTCCACACTCTCCCCTGGGACTGGGATGATGGAGGAGGAGGAGGAGGAGGGGATGTGTCCACACTCTCCCCTGGGACTGGGATGATGGAGGAGGAGGAGGAGGAGGGGATGTGTCCACACTCTCCCCTGGGACTGGGATGATGGAGGAGGAGGAGGAGGAGGAGGGGATGTGTCCACACTCTCCCCTGGGACTGGGATGATGGAGGAGGAGGAGGAGGGGATGTGTCCACACTCCCCCCTGGGACTGGGATGATGGAGGAGGAGGAGGAGGAGGGGATGTGTCCACACTCTCCCCTGGGACTGGGATGATGATGGAGGAGGAGGAGGGGATGTGTCCACACTCTCCCCTGGGACTGGGATGATGGAGGAGGAGGAGGAGGAGGGGATGTGTCCACACTCCCCCCTGGGACTGGGATGATGGAGGAGGAGGAGGAGGAGGGGATGTGTCCACACTCTCCCCTGGGACTGGGATGATGATGGAGGAGGAGGAGGGGATGTGTCCACACTCTCCCCTGGGACTGGGATGATGATGGAGGAGGAGGAGGGGATGTGTCCACACTCCCCCCTGGGACTGGGATGATGGAGGAGGAGGAGGAGGAGGGGATGTGTCCACACTCTCCCCTGGGACTGGGATGATGGAGGAGGAGGAGGAGGAGGGGATGTGTCCACACTCTCCCCTGGGACTGGGATGATGGAGGAGGAGGAGGAGGAGGGGATGTGTCCACACTCTCCCCTGGGACTGGGATGATGGAGGAGGAGGAGGAGGAGGGGATGTGTCCACACTCTCCCCTGGGACTGGGATGATGATGGAGGAGGAGGAGGGGATGTGTCCACACTCTCCCCTGGGACTGGGATGATGGAGGAGGAGGAGGAGGAGGGGATGTGTCCACACTCTCCCCTGGGACTGGGATGATGGAGGAGGAGGAGGAGGAGGGGATGTGTCCACACTCCCCCCTGGGACTGGGATGATGGAGGAGGAGGAGGAGGAGGGGATGTGTCCACACTCTCCCCTGGGACTGGGATGATGGAGGAGGAGGAGGAGGAGGGGATGTGTCCACACTCTCCCCTGGGACTGGGATGATGATGGAGGAGGAGGAGGGGATGTGTCCACACTCCCCCCTGGGACTGGGATGATGATGGAGGAGGAGGAGGGGATGTGTCCACACTCTCCCCTGGGACTGGGATGATGGAGGAGGAGGAGGAGGAGGGGATGTGTCCACACTCTCCCCTGGGACTGGGATGATGGAGGAGGAGGAGGAGGGGATGTGTCCACACTCTCCCCTGGGACTGGGATGATGGAGGAGGAGGAGGGGCCGTGTCCACACTCTCCCCTGGGACTGGGATGATGGAGGAGGAGGAGGGGATGTGTCCACACTCTCCCCTGGGACTGGGATGATGGAGAAGGAGGAGGAGGAGGGGATGTGTCCACACTCTCCCCTGGGACTGGGATGATGGAGGAGGAGGAGGAGGGGATGTGTCCACACTCTCCCCTGGGACTGGGATGATGGAGGAGGAGGAGGAGGAGGAGGGGATGTGTCCACACTCTCCCCTGGGACTGGGATGATGGAGGAGGAGGAGGAGGAGGAGGGGATGTGTCCACACTCTCCCCTGGGACTGGGATGATGGAGGAGGAGGAGGGGATGTGTCCACACTCTCCCCTGGGACTGGGATGATGGAGGAGGAGGAGGAGGAGGGGATGTGTCCACACTCTCCCCTGGGACTGGGATGATGGAGGAGGAGGAGGGGATGTGTCCACACTCTCCCCTGGGACTGGGATGATGGAGAAGGAGGAGGAGGGGATGTGTCCACACTCTCCCCTGGGACTGGGATGATGGAGGAGGAGGAGGAGGAGGGGATGTGTCCACACTCTCCCCTGGGACTGGGATGATGGAGGAGGAGGAGGAGGAGGGGATGTGTCCACACTCTCCCCTGGGACTGGGATGATGGAGGAGGAGGAGGAGGGGATGTGTCCACACTCCCCCCTGGGACTGGGATGATGGAGGAGGAGGAGGAGGAGGGGATGTGTCCACACTCTCCCCTGGGACTGGGATGATGGAGGAGGAGGAGGAGGAGGGGATGTGTCCACACTCTCCCCTGGGACTGGGATGATGGAGGAGGAGGAGGAGGGGATGTGTCCACACTCTCCCCTGGGACTGGGATGATGGAGGAGGAGGAGGAGGGGATGTGTCCACACTCCCCCCTGGGACTGGGATGATGGAGGAGGAGGAGGAGGAGGAGGGGATGTGTCCACACTCTCCCCTGGGACTGGGATGATGGAGGAGGAGGAGGAGGAGGGGATGTGTCCACACTCTCCCCTGGGACTGGGATGATGGAGGAGGAGGAGGAGGGGATGTGTCCACACTCTCCCCTGGGACTGGGATGATGGAGGAGGAGGAGGAGGAGGGGATGTGTCCACACTCTCCCCTGGGACTGGGATGATGGAGGAGGAGGAGGAGGAGGGGATGTGTCCACACTCCCCCCTGGGACTGGGATGATGGAGGAGGAGGAGGAGGAGGGGATGTGTCCACACTCTCCCCTGGGACTGGGATGATGATGGAGGAGGAGGAGGGGATGTGTCCACACTCTCCCCTGGGACTGGGATGATGATGGAGGAGGAGGAGGGGATGTGTCCACACTCCCCCCTGGGACTGGGATGATGGAGGAGGAGGAGGAGGAGGGGATGTGTCCACACTCTCCCCTGGGACTGGGATGATGGAGGAGGAGGAGGAGGAGGGGATGTGTCCACACTCTCCCCTGGGACTGGGATGATGATGGAGGAGGAGGAGGGGATGTGTCCACACTCTCCCCTGGGACTGGGATGATGGAGGAGGAGGAGGAGGAGGGGATGTGTCCACACTCTCCCCTGGGACTGGGATGATGGAGGAGGAGGAGGAGGAGGGGATGTGTCCACACTCCCCCCTGGGACTGGGATGATGGAGGAGGAGGAGGAGGAGGGGATGTGTCCACACTCTCCCCTGGGACTGGGATGATGGAGGAGGAGGAGGAGGAGGGGATGTGTCCACACTCTCCCCTGGGACTGGGATGATGATGGAGGAGGAGGAGGGGATGTGTCCACACTCCCCCCTGGGACTGGGATGATGATGGAGGAGGAGGAGGGGATGTGTCCACACTCTCCCCTGGGACTGGGATGATGGAGGAGGAGGAGGAGGAGGGGATGTGTCCACACTCTCCCCTGGGACTGGGATGATGGAGGAGGAGGAGGAGGGGATGTGTCCACACTCTCCCCTGGGACTGGGATGATGGAGGAGGAGGAGGGGCCGTGTCCACACTCTCCCCTGGGACTGGGATGATGGAGGAGGAGGAGGGGATGTGTCCACACTCTCCCCTGGGACTGGGATGATGGAGAAGGAGGAGGAGGAGGGGATGTGTCCACACTCTCCCCTGGGACTGGGATGATGGAGGAGGAGGAGGAGGGGATGTGTCCACACTCTCCCCTGGGACTGGGATGATGGAGGAGGAGGAGGAGGAGGAGGGGATGTGTCCACACTCTCCCCTGGGACTGGGATGATGGAGGAGGAGGAGGAGGAGGAGGGGATGTGTCCACACTCTCCCCTGGGACTGGGATGATGGAGGAGGAGGAGGGGATGTGTCCACACTCTCCCCTGGGACTGGGATGATGGAGGAGGAGGAGGAGGAGGGGATGTGTCCACACTCTCCCCTGGGACTGGGATGATGGAGGAGGAGGAGGGGATGTGTCCACACTCTCCCCTGGGACTGGGATGATGGAGAAGGAGGAGGAGGGGATGTGTCCACACTCTCCCCTGGGACTGGGATGATGGAGGAGGAGGAGGAGGAGGGGATGTGTCCACACTCTCCCCTGGGACTGGGATGATGGAGGAGGAGGAGGAGGAGGGGATGTGTCCACACTCTCCCCTGGGACTGGGATGATGGAGGAGGAGGAGGAGGGGATGTGTCCACACTCCCCCCTGGGACTGGGATGATGGAGGAGGAGGAGGAGGAGGGGATGTGTCCACACTCTCCCCTGGGACTGGGATGATGGAGGAGGAGGAGGAGGAGGGGATGTGTCCACACTCTCCCCTGGGACTGGGATGATGGAGGAGGAGGAGGAGGGGATGTGTCCACACTCTCCCCTGGGACTGGGATGATGGAGGAGGAGGAGGAGGGGATGTGTCCACACTCCCCCCTGGGACTGGGATGATGGAGGAGGAGGAGGAGGAGGAGGGGATGTGTCCACACTCTCCCCTGGGACTGGGATGATGGAGGAGGAGGAGGAGGAGGGGATGTGTCCACACTCTCCCCTGGGACTGGGATGATGGAGGAGGAGGAGGAGGGGATGTGTCCACACTCTCCCCTGGGACTGGGATGATGGAGGAGGAGGAGGAGGAGGGGATGTGTCCACACTCTCCCCTGGGACTGGGATGATGATGGAGGAGGAGGAGGAGGAGGGGATGTGTCCACACTCTCCCCTGGGACTGGGATGATGGAGGAGGAGGAGGAGGAGGGGATGTGTCCACACTCTTCCCTGGGACTGGGATGATGGAGGAGGAGGAGGAGGAGGGGATGTGTCCACACTCTCCCCTGGGACTGGGATGATGGAGGAGGAGGAGGAGGGGATGTGTCCACACTCTCCCCTGGGACTGGGATGATGGAGGAGGAGGAGGAGGGGATGTGTCCACACTCTCCCCTGGGACTGGGATGATGGAGGAGGAGGAGGAGGAGGAGGGGATGTGTCCACACTCACCCCTGGGACTGGGATGATGGAGGAGGAGGAGGAGGGGATGTGTCCACACTCTCCCCTGGGACTGGGATGATGGAGGAGGAGGAGGAGGGGATGTGTCCACACTCCCCCCTGGGACTGGGATGATGGAGGAGGAGGAGGGGATGTGTCCACACTCCCCCCTGGGACTGGGATGATGGAGGAGGAGGAGGAGGGGAAGTGTCCACACTCTCCCCCCAGGGGCTGCCATGAAGGAACTGGCTCTCTCCTGACCCCCTCGTTCCTCCCCATCCTCCTGAAACCGCCTTTGCAAACATTATACCTGAAGAAGTTATGACAGCGAAAGAGATTAGACCTCGCCACCGCCCCCACCCCTCTTCCTTCTCACCTCCAAACTGTCTTCGTTCGTTCCTGGGCATAGACCAAAGTAGCCTCCTGGAAGGAATTTAGCTTCTAGTTTAAACTCTGACACAAAACTGACAATGGCCCTTTTCTTGGAGGGCAGGGAGGTGGGGAACCCTCTTGCTTGGGGACCAGTCTGCCTCGGCAGGTCTAACCAGTTAGCTACAAGAGGAGGAATTACCGTTGAGGGACCATATGGAGCCTCTGGCTCCAACAGTCTGAACCTCCCCAATAGCTCCTGGGGATGCACCATTGATGCAAAACCTAAGGTCACTGTTGGATGAATAGCTCCTGGGGATACACCATTGATGCAAAACCTAAGGTCACTGTTGGATGAATAGCTCCTGGGGATACACCATTGGTGCAAAACCTAAGGTCACTGTTGGATGAATAGCTCCTGGGGATACACCATTGATGCAAAACCTAAGGTCAGTGTTGGATGAATAGCTCCTGGGGATACACCATTGATGCAAAACCTAAGGTCAGGGTTGGATGAATAGCTCCTGGGGATACACCATTGATGCAAAACCTAAGGTCAGGGTTGGATGAATAGCTCCTGGGGATACACCATTGATGCAAAACCTAAGGTCACGGTTGGATGAATAGCTCCTGGGGATACACCATTGATGCAAAACCTAAGGTCACGGTTGGATGAATAGCTCCTGGGGATACACCATTGGTGCAAAACCTAAGGTCACTGTTGGATGAATAGCTCCTGGGGATACACCATTGGTGCAAAACCTAAGGTCACTGTTGGATGAATAGCTCCTGGGGATACACCATTGATGCAAAACCTAAGGTCACTGTTGGATGAATAGCTCCTGGGGATACACCACTGTTGCAAAACCTGAGGTCACTGTTGGATGAATAGCTCCTGGGGATACACCATTGATGCAAAACCTAAGGTCACTGTTGGATGAATAGCTCCTGGGGATACACCACTGTTGCAAACCCTGAGGTCACTGTTGGAGATATATTGCAGACCCTGGATTCCAACGCAGGAGATGACACCACCCAGACCTGTAATCTGGCTCAACCACATATCAGCCATCCCACACAGGAGTAGACAACAGCAAGAATTCACTTCAACCCCCTACGATTTCATCCCCAACCTGACCAGTCAGCCCTCTCTACCTCCCGAGCCCCCAGCCACCAAATTACCCTTAAAATCTCCAATCCCCTGCCGGGCGCGGTGGCTCACGCCTGTCATCCCAGCACTTTGGGAGGCTGAGGCGGGTGGATTGTGAGGTCAGGAGTTCAAGACCAGCCTGACCAACACGGTGAAACCCTGTGTCTACTAAAAATACAAAAATTAGCCGGGTGTGGTGGCGGGCACCTGTCATCCCAGCTGCTCGGGAGGATGAGGCAGGAGAATCACTGGAACCCGGGAGGCGGAGGTTACAGTGAGCGGAGATTGTGCCACTGCACTCCAGCCTGGGCGACAGAGAGAGACTCCGTCTCAGAAAAATAAAATAAAATAAAATAAAATAAAAGTAAAGTAAGGTAAAATAAAGTAAAGTAAAATAAAGTAAAATAAAATAAAATAAAGTAAAATAAAATAAAGTAAAATAAAATAAAATAAAATAAAAAAGTAAAGTAAAATAAAATAAAATAAAGTAAAGTAAAATAAAATAAAGTAAAATAAAATAAAATAAAATAAAGTAAAATAAAATAAAGTAAAGTAAAATAAAATAAAATAAAGTAAACTAAAATAAAATAAAGTAAAATAAAATAAAATAAAGTAAAATAAAATAAAGTAAAGTGAAATAAAATAAAATAAAGTAAAGTAAAATAAAATAAAGTAAAATAAAATAAAGTAAAGTAAAATAAAATAAAATAAAGTAAAATAAAATAAAATAAAGTAAAATAAAATAAAGTAAAGTAAAATAAAATAAAGTAAAGTAAAATAAAATAAAAAAGTAAAGTAAAATAAAATAAAATAAAGTAAAATAAAATAAAACAAAACAAAATAAAGTAAAATAAAATAAAGTAAAGTAAAATAAAATAAAATAAAATACAGTAAAATAAATAAAACAAAATAAAGTAAAGTAAAATAAAATAAAATCAAGTAAAATAAAGTAAAATAAAATAAAATAAAAATAAGAATAAAAACTTCAATCCCCAAATTATCGGGGAGACGGATTTGAGTAATAATGAAACTCTGGTCTCCCACACAGCCGGCTCTGCGTGAATTACCCATATTCTCCACTACAATTCACCTGTCCTTTCTTCCCATAACCAGTCGAAAACCCTATGCTCTTTGGGATTGTAAATTTCCTTCGTCTTTTTCCAGGTCTTCCTCCGAGCTCCTGTGTTCACCTTCCCGGCTGTGATGATGGCAGGTATCTCCGCAGGGCCATCCTCTTCCTTGGGAGTTTGAACGTGGCACGCAGCTTTTAAGCCTTCCCAAGACTAATTACACCACCTGAGAACCCTGGGCTGTGGACGTGGTTGCCGTCGTGCACCGGTTGCACGTGATTTTCAGGTGCGTTGCTGTTTGATTGACCCGTCTCGTCCCGGGAGGAGCCTTTGACCATGTCTCCTGGGTTTGAGTTGCAGCCTGGGATGACCCTGCTAGACCTCGAGTGACCCCCACAAAGGAAATCCTTGCTGAGTGTATCTGATGGGACAGCCGTGTTTGTTGTTGGAAAGGCCAGCATGGCTGTGTCTGGGGTCAAAGCAACATCTATTTTTTTTTTTTTCTTTCTGAGATGGAGTCTCACCCCGTTGCCCAGGCTGGAGTGCAATGGCGCAGTCTTGGCTCACTGCAACCTCCACCTCCTGGGTTCAAACCATTCTCCTGCCTTAGCGTCCCAAGTAGCTGGGACTACAGGTGCACACCACCAAGCCTGGCTAATTTTTGGATTTTTTCATAGAGACGGGGTTTCACCGTGTTGGCCAGGCTGGTCTTGAACTCCTGACCTCAGGTGATCCACCTGCCTTGTCCTCCCAAAGTGCTGAGATTCCAGGTGCCCACCACCACATCTGGCTGATTTTTGTATTTTTGGTAGAGACGGGGCTTCACCACGTTGACCAGGCTGGTCTCGAACGGCTGACCTCAGGTGATCCACCCGCCTCGGCCTCCCAAAGTGCTGGGATCACAGGCGTGAGCCACCGCGCCCGGCTTCTATGTGTATATATTTGGAGACAGGGTCTGGCTCTGTCTGTGGCCCAGGCTGGAGTGCGGTGGCGCGATCATGGCTCACGGCAGCCTCGACCTCCCGGGCTCAAGGGTTCCTTCTGTTAAGGTCACCCGTGCCGGACCGTTCCCTTCTCCTCCCACAGGCCTCACAGTCTCTGGCGCTCACGCCCCTCTTCACTGACCCCTCCAGTAACTGTTTGTCCAGACAGTTACAGGATGCGGTTACCATGTGTGTTCACCCCGCATAACAACGCTGGAAAAATCATCTCCAGGATGCGGTCAAGATACCTGCCCCTCCCTACTCAGCTCTCCCGACCCCAACCCAGTTCTCCTGCACCCCTGACCCACCTTCCCCACCCCCTGACCTGGTTCTGATCCTATAAAACCCTGCTATCGTCTGTAACTGGGGCTGCCTGCTCTAACTCTGGTAAAAACCCAGCCAAGCAGCTCACTAAAGCTTGCTTGCCTGACTTTGGGTCTCCTCATCCTTTTTTTTTTTTTTTTTTTTGACTGACTTTCCACCTCCCAAACACCTGGGACTGTAGGTCTGTGCACCAGGACACCCGGCTCATTTTTGTTAGTGTTTGTAGGGCCGTAGGTTTGCAACGTGGCCCACGCTGGTCTTGAACTTCTGAGCTCAAGCCGTCCTCCCACCACAACCTCCCAAGTCGCTAGGACGAGAGGTGTGATGGTCATTCCCAGCTAGCTATTTTAGCTTTTATTTATTGACTTATTTTTGGAGACTGAGTCTCACTCTGTCGCGCAGGCTGGAGTGCAGTGGCACGATCTCGGCTCACTGCCACCTCCACCACCTGGGTCCAAGTGATTCTCCTGCCTCAGCCTCCCGAGTAGCTGGGACTACAGGCACCTGCCACCACGCCCGGCTAATTTTTATATTTTTAGTAGAGACGGGATTTCACCGTGTTAGCCAGGCTGGTCTCGATCTCCTGACCTCGTGATCCCCCCGCCTCGGCCTCCCAAAGTGCTGGGATGACAGATGTGAGCCACCGCGCCTGGGGTATATTTGGAATTTATACCTGCGCTCCTACAACACTGGTCTTAAAACCCTGGTTGTTGACCGAATGATAGAAATACACGAACCACAGCAGAGTTTGTCTAAATGCACCGTGTTTTGAAAGGGTTTTAAGGACAGGGGCTGGGAGCCAGAGGGTGCAATCCCGTGATTTGAGGTTTGGAACGTTCTTTCCGTCCCCCAGGCTGGAGTGCAGTGGTGCGATCTCGGCTCACTGCCACCTCCGCTTCCCGGGTTCAAGTCGAAGGGGTGGCCTCCCTCTCCACACCTGTGGGCGGTTCTCGTCAGGTGGACCCCGAGAGGCTGAGAAAAGAAATAAGAGACAGAAACAAAGTGTAGAGAAAGAAAAGCGGGCCCAGGGGACGGGCGCTCGGCATAAGGAGGACCGTGCTGGCCTGGGACTGGTCTCTGAGTTCCTTCAGTATTCATTGATCGTTATCTCTTTACCATCTCAGAGAGGGGGATGTGGCAGGACAATAGGGTAATAGTGGGGAGAGGGTCAGCAGGAAAACATGTGAACAAAGATCTCTGTGTCATAAACAGGGTTAGGCAAAGGTGCCGTGCCTTGAGGTGCACGTCTACAAACAAATACAAACATCTATACAAACATCCCGTATGCAAACATCTGGAATGCAAACATCTCCTGCATGAAAGAGCAGTTTTGCCGCTAGCACGTCTCGCCTCCAGCCCTAAGGTGGTTTTCTCCAATCTCAGTAAATAAAACATACAATGGGTTTTACACCATTGCCCAGAGACAAGCAGGAGACCGAGGCCTTCCTCTTACCTCAACTGCAAAGAGGCCGTCCTCTTTAACTAATCCTCCTCAGCACAGACCCTTTACAGGGTGTCGGACTGGGGGAAGGTCCGGTCTTTCCCTTCCCACGAGGCCATATCTCAGACTATCCCATGGGGAGAAACCTTGGACAATACCTGGCTTTCCCGGGCAGAGGTCCCTGCGGCCGGCCTTCCGCAGTGTTTGTGTCCCTGGGTACTCGAGATCAGAGAACGGTGATGACTTTTACCAAGCAGACTGCCTTCAAGCCCTTCTTTAACAAAGCACATCCTGCATAGCTCTGAATCCATTAAACCCTGAGTCAACACAGCACACATTCCTGCAAGCACAGGGAGCACACATTCCTGCAAGCACAGGGTTGGGGCTATAGGGTTACAGATTAACAGCATCTCAAGGCAGAAGAATTTCTGTGAGGACAGAACAAAATGGGGTCTCTTATGTCTGCTTCTTTCTACATAGACACAGTAACAGTCTGATCGCTCTTTCTTTTCCCCACACCAGTGATTCTCCCACCCATACCTCCCAAGTAGCTGGGACTACAGATGTGAGCCACCACCTCTGCCTAATTTTTGTATTTTTGGTAAACACAGGGGCTTCACCATGTTGGCCAGGCTGGTCTCGAACTCCCGACCTCAGGTGATCCACCTGCCTCGGCCTCCCAAAGTGCTGGGATGACAGGCGTGAGCCACCGCGCCCAGCCTCACACAGTGGTTACTAATCCCTCTCCCATTGCACCAACAAATTAAGTTATGTCATCCCAGCCCTTTGGGAGGCCGAGGCAGACAGATCACACAGTCAGGAGTTCAAGACCAGCCCGGCCAACATGGTAAAACCCCGTCTCTACTAAAAATACAAATTAAAAAAAAATCACCTCAGGTGATCCACCTGTCTTCAACTTTACCTCCAACCTCCAGAGAAAGGAGAGGGGGATGGAGATGGAGTTTAATGGCCAATGGCAGATGAAGTGATGTATTCCGGCCATCTAATAGAGCCTCTTTAATCCCTGCCAGAGGGCTGGGGGTTGCTGGTTGGTGAATGCACGCAGATGTTGGGACCAGCCAGGTACCACACAGCTTGCCCTGAGTACCCGCTTCACCTTGTCCGTCATCCTTTGTAATAAACCGGTTAATACACCGAGCTGTGTCCTTTACCACGGTGAAGAGAAAATAAAACTTGGGGTCCCCCAAGTCACTAAGCTAAAGGGAAAAGTCAGGCTGGGAAATGCTTCGGGCAAACCTGCCTCCCATTCTATTCAAAGTCACCCCTCTGCTGACGGAGGTAGACGTATGTCTGCTTGTCTCCTTTCAGAAGGTTCGTCAGAAACTCAGAAGAATGTCAGCAGGGCCGGGCGCAGCTAATTTCTGTGTGTGTGTGTGTGTGTGTGTGTATGCATATACTTGTATATATTTTGTATACATGTATGTGTTTTGTATATATATGTGTATGTATATTGTATATATGTATTTTGTATATATGCGTATATGTATACATGTATATGTGCACACATATACACATATATACACATATACACATATATGTATAAATATGTATTACACATGTATACACATATATACATATACACACATAGACGTATATATACATATACACATATATAGGTACATACATATATACACGTATACATATACACACATATACGTATGTACATATGTACATATATATGTATATACACATATATACACACTTATATGTATATGAACATATACACATATAAACACATACACACATATACACACATATACACATACACATATACACATACATATATACATATACACACATATACACATACACATATACACATACATATATACATACACATATACACACATATACACATACATATATACATATACACACATATACACATACACATATACACATACATATATACACACACATATACACACATATACACATACATATATACATATATACACATATATACATACATATATACACATATACATATCTACACACATATACACATATATACATATATACACACACACACACATATATATATATTTTAAGTAGAGACAGGGTTTCACCATGTTGACCAGGCTGGTCTCGAACTCCTGACCTCAGGTGATCCACCTGCCTCGGCCTCCCAGAGTGCTGGGATGACAGACGCGAGCCGCTGAGCCCGGACCCCACTCAGATGACAGGCGTGAGCCACCTCAAGAGACGGTTCTTTCCCGTCCACGCTGTGTTCTTGCCAGTGAGGTCACACATCACCCACGTTCAGGCGTGCTGATCAAATAAAACCCGTCCTCAGAGGAAAGAAGACTGATTACTCAAGAAAGAAAGATGGCTGGATACTGTGGCTCACGCCTGTCATCCCAGCAGTTTGGGAGACTGAGGCGGGCGGATCACCTGAGGTCAGGAGTTCCAGACCAGCCTGGCCAACACGGTGAATCCCCGTCTCTACTAAAAATACAAAAAAATTAGCTGGTCGCAGTGGCAGGTGCCTGTAATCCCAGCTACCCAGGAGGCTGAGGCAGGGGAATTGCTTGAACCAGGGAGGTGCAGGTTGCAGTGAGTCGAGATCACGCCACTGCACTCCAGCCTGGGCAACAGAGTGAGACTCTGTCTCAAAAAAAAAAAAAAAAAGTAGGCCGGGCGCGGTGGCTCAAGCCTGTAATCCCAGCACTTTGGGAGGCCGAGGCAGGTGGACCACGAGGTCAGGAGATGGAGACCATCTTGGCTAACACGGTGAAACCCCATCTCCACTAAAAATACAAAAAATTAGCCAGGCGTGGTGGCAGGTGCCTGTAGTCCCAGCTACTCAGGAGGCTGAGGCAGGAGAATGGCGTAAACCCAGGAGGCAGAGGGTGGAGTGAGCCGAGATCGTGCCACTGCTCTGCGGCCTAGGAGACAGAGCGAGACTCCGTCTAAAAATAAATAAATAAATAAACAAACAAATAAATAAATAAATAAGAAGGACACTGTTTCTTCCAGAGATTTGAGTGATGAGTGACGTGTAAAAGGGTCCACTGTATTGAAAACACCAGATAAAGACACTGTCCAGGATGGAGATGAGATCAAGGAAACAGATTTCACTGGAGACTCGGATAGGACAGGGGAGCTATTGACGAACTCAGACGGGGTTTCCTCAGCATTAGCTGCTCCATGCAATGCTGACAATAGCAACGTTTTGCCCTCACAGCGGTTAATTAGTTGGTGCAATGGGAGAGGGTTCAGTCAGCAGACTCTTGCCATAAAATATGCAAGGAGGAGATGATGTTGGATCAAACTGTTAAAATCAAGCCATCATCCATCAGTGTGGACAGCGGTGAGTCAATGCCTTGAAAGTCTGAGGGGACTCGGCCGTGTCTATGTAGAGGAATGTGAAGAATGGTTGTGTCTTACGGGTAAGCAGCTTTGCTGACAAGAGTTTTCCCTGCAAAGCTTATATAAAAGAAGAAACAAGGAAAGAAGGAAGGAAGGAAGGAAGGAAGGAAGGAAGGAAGGAAGGAAGGAAGGAAGGAAGGAAGGAAGGAAGGAAGGAAGGAAGGAAGGAAGGAAGGAAAGAAAGAAAGAAAGAAAGAAACAAAGAAAGAAAGAAAGAAAGGAAAGAAAGAAAGAAAGAAAGAAAGAAAGAAAGAAAGAAAGAAAGAAAGAAAGAAAGGAAGGAAGAAGAAGGAAGGAAGGAAGGAAGGAAAGAAAGAAAGAAATAAAAAAGAAAGATGCAAAGAAAGAAAGAAGAAATAAAGAGAAAAAGAAAGAAAGAGGGAATGAAAGAAAGAGAAAGAAAGAAAGAAAGGGAAAGAAGGAAAGGAAGAAAGAAAGAAGAAGGAAGGAAGGAAAGAAAGAAAGAGAGAGAAATAAAAAAAGAAAGATGCAAAGAAAGAAGAAAGAAAAAGAAAGAAAGAAGGAAAGAAAGAAAAAGAAAGAAAGAGAAAGAAAGGAAGGAAGAAAGAAAGAAAGAAAGAGAAAGAAAGAAAGGAAGGAAGGAAGGGAAATAAAAAAGAAAGAAGGAAAGAAAGAGAGAGAAAGAGAAATAAAAAAAGAAAGAAGGAAAGAAAGAAGAAAGAGAGAGAGAGAAAGAAACAAAGAAAGAAAAGAAAGGAAAGAAAGGAAAAGAAGGAAGGAAGGAAGAAAGAAAGAAAGAAAAAAGAAGGAAAGAAAGAAGAAAGAGAGAGAAAGAAAGGAAGAAAGGAAGAAAGGAAGAAAGGAAGAAAGAAAGAAAGAAAGAAAGAAAGAAAGAAAGAAAGAAAGAAAGAAAGAAAGAAAGAAAGAAAGAAAGAAAGAGAAAGAGAAAGAAATAGAGAGAAAGAAAGAGAGAAAGAAAGAGTTAACTCAGGTTCAATGGTTTCATTCTATCACAGCCTTCTCTTTCTGGCAGACGCTGACTTTGGTGCAGGTCTTTACAGCTTTGAGCCTTAATCCTGAGACGCACCAGACGAGGCTGTTGGGACGAAATGAATCATGCAGCCGCGTGAAAGCATGTTGAAGCCGTCACTTCCAGGACTTATGAATGGAGCCTTATTTGGAAATACGGTTTTTGCAGATGTCATTAAGTGAAGGATCTTGAAATGACATCACCCTGGATTAGGATGGGCCCTAAATCTAATGACAGGTGTCCTTCTAAGAGACAGAAGAGGAGACACAGACACAGAGGAGGAGGCCACGTGGAGACGGAGGCAGAGACTGGAGTGATGCGGCCACAAGCCCAGGGACACCTGGAGCCCCCAGGAGCTGGGAGAGGCAGGAAGGAGCCTCCCCTAGAGCTTCTAAAGGAAACAAATCAAATTGCAGTGGGTTGAATGGGGATCCCCCAAAGACATGATCAGGTCCTAAACCTTAGAATCTGTGAACAGGACCTCATTTGGAAACAGGGTCTTTGCAGATGTGATTAAGGGAAGGATCTCAAAAGGAAATCGTCTTGCATTGGGGTGGGACTCTAAATCCAATGAGGGGTGACCCCATAAGAGACAGAAGAGGAGACACAGACACAGAGGAGGAGGCCACGTGGAGACGGAGGCAGAGACTGGAGTGATGTGGCCACAAGCCCAGGGACGCCTGGAGCCCCCAGGAGCTGGGAGAGGCAGGAAGGAGCCTCCCCTAGAACCTCCAGAAGGAACTGAACACAATTGTACTAGATCGAATGGTGATCCCTAAGAAATACGTTTATGTCCTGACCCCTAGAACCTGTGAGTGAAACCTTTCTTGAAAATAGAGTATTTGCAGATGTAGTAAGTTAAGGATCTGGAGATGAGATCATCCTGGAGCAGAGTGGATCCTAAATGCAATGGCAGGTGTCCTTGTAAGAGACAGAAGAGGAGACACAGACACAGAGGAGGAGGCCACATGGAGACGGAGGCAGAGACTGGAGTGATGCGGCCACAAGCCCACGGACACCCGGATCCCCCAGGAGCTGGGAGAGGCTGGAAGGAGCCCCTCCTAGAACCTCCAAAAGAACCACCGCCCTGCAGACACCTTGATCTCAGCTTCTGCTTCCAGAATCGGGAGACCCTAAATTTCTGTTGTTTTAAGCAATCCAGTTAGTGGTGACTTTTTGCAGCAGCCCAAGAAACTCAAACCGTTCATCCATCGAAGATCATCAAAGAAAAGAGTGTCCTGGCCGGGCACGGTGGCTCACGTCTGTCATCCCAGCACTTTGGGAGGCTGAGGCGGGTGGATCACCTGAGGTCAGGAGTTCGAGACCAGCCTGGTCAACATGGTGACTCCCCGTCTCTACTAAAAATACAAACATTAGCCAGCCGTGGTGGTGGGCAACTGTAATCCCAGCTACTCAGGAGGCTGAGACAGGAGAATCTCTTGAACCCGGGAGGCCAAGGGTGCAGTGAGCCAAGATTGCGCCACTGCACTCCAGTCTTGGAGACAGAGTGAGACTCGAAAGCAAGCAAGCAAGCAAGAAAGAAAGAAGAAAGAAAGTAAGGAAGAAGGAAGGAAGGATGGAAGGAAGGAAGGAAGGAAGGAAAGAAGGAAAGAAAGAAAGAAAGAAAGAAAGAAAGAAAGAAAGAAAGAAAGAAAGAAAGAAAGAAAGAAAGAAAGAAAGAAGGAAGGAAGGAAGGAAGGAAGGAAGGAAGGAAGGAAGGAAGGAAGGAAGGAAGGAAGGAAGGAAGGAAGGAAGGAAAGAAGGAAAGAAAGAAAGAAAGAAAGAAAGAAAGAAAGAAAGAAAGAAAGAAAGAAAAGAAAGAAAGAAGGAAGGAAGGAAGGAAGGAAGGAAGGAAGGAAAGAAAGAAAGAAAGAAAGAAAGAAAGAAAGAAAGAAAGAAAGAAAGAAAGAAAGAAAGAAAGAAAGAAAAGGAAAAGAAAGAAAGAAAGAAAGAAGAAGGAAAGAAAGAAAGAAGGAAAAGAAAGAAAGAGAGAAAGAAAGAAAGAAAGAGAAAGAAAAAAAGAAAAAGAAAGAAAGAAAGAGGAGGGAGGGAATGAAGGAAGGAAGGGAGAAAGAGAAAGAAACAAATGGGTGAGGGAGGGAGGAAAGGAGAGAGAGTGAGGTTTGAAAGGGTGCACTTGAGTTCTTGCTGTTGAGAAAGTGTTGTATATTCTCTACCCTCTGCAAATCTACCTGAGGAAGACACACCACCACTTCCAGCAGTGGAGATCAAACACCTTAATGAACACAGCAAGTCCCGTGTCCACCGCTGCCTTAGCAAGACAGGTGCTCCCCAAGGAGCCTTCTCGTGGAAGGAAAGGTAGACCTGTTACGGGACACGGGTCTCCATCTGGATCCCAACAGAGGGTTCTGGCATCCGGTGCAAGCAAGAATTCCGGGCCAGTCCACGGTGCAAAGCAAAAGTAACACTTTATCACGAAAGTAAAGTGGAGAAAATCCAGCTCTACCCCGTAGCCAACAGGTTTGCTGAAATGGTAGACAAGAGGGATGAGTAAACTGATGAATTCACAGGGACTGAATCCACTAATTAGGCCTCCGTTTCTATATCTAGGTGTCAACAACCATGGGATGAATCTGACATGCCCAGTTCCCAGAGCATTTAAGATTCTTAAGAAAGCAAAGTACTGAAAGTAGAGCTATGTCTGAGACAGAATAGGGGGTTCCCAAAAGTACAAGGAGGAATGTGTCCACCCTGGGTACAATATTCATTTATATACACGAGAAAAAAAGATCATGGGCAAACTGGGCGTCCTGGCTCAAGCCTGTAATCCCAGCATTTTGGGAGGCCAAGGGGGAGCTGATCCCCTGAGGTCAGGAGTTCGAGACCAGCCTGGCCAACATGGAGAAACCCCGTCTCTACTAAAAATACAACATTAGCTGGGCGTGGTGACGTGCACCTGTAATCCCAGCTACTCGGGAGCCTGAGGCAGGAGAATCACTTGAACCCGGGAGGCAGAGGTTGCAGTGAGCCGAGACCGTGCCACTGCACTCCAGCCTGGGTGACAACAGCAAAACTCCATCTCAAAAAAAAAAAAAAAAAAAATAATGGGGAGATGTGTTCATCTACAAGGGTTTGTGATAAAGGATTAATTTTCTTAATTACAATATATTTTTATTTTTATGTATTTATTTTTGAGACACAGTCTCACTCTGGCACTCAGGCTGGAGGGCAGTGGCACGGTCTCGGCTCACTGCAACCTCCTTTTTGGTTCTTTCTCTCTCTGTCCCTCTCTCTCTCTCTCTTTCCCTCTCCCACTCTCCCTCCTTTCTACCCTCTCCCTCTCTCTCAGGTTTAACTGATCCTCCCACCTCAGCTTCCTGAGTGGCTGGGATTACAGGCAAGCACCACCACACCCGGTTAATTTTTGCATTTTTTTTAGTAGGGACTGGGTTTCACCATATTGGCCAGGCTGGTCTTGAACTCCCGACCTCGTAATCTGCCCACCTCGGCCTCCCAACGTGCCAGGATGACACGCGTGAGCCACCGCGCCCCGCCCTGCCCCTCCCTTTTAATTCATACAAGGGTGGGCTTGCAATGTACTCCCAGGCCAAAGTTTGAGCTCCCAACTTGCACTTTCAGACATTACTTTGAAGCATTTGAATAACAACGAATTCAAACGAATAACAACCAACACTTGGCAGCTCCAAGACCATTCTTTCCTTTACTTTTATTTCATTATTTATGTGCTATTCTCAGTACATTAACATGAAGCGTTGGCCGCGGCCGGAGATGGAAATTTTATTATTTATATGTAATAAACGTATTCATTAATAATTGACGGAATTACACAGACAGCACACAAATCAAGACAGCAAATTATTAATTTATAACACACTAGAGGGGATTTATAAAATTCCAGTAAATACAGTGTTTAATCAACTATAGACTTTAAAAAAGAAAAAAAAAAACTTTTTGTTAGGATGCAGATCGTGTTTATATTCCTTCGTGGCTTATTTCTATATTTGCATATTAGCAGATACAAGCTACATGTAAAGAAGGTATATGTATATTTCTTTTTCTTTTGTAGAGATGAGGTCTCAGTATGTTGCCCAGGCTGGTCTCAAATTCCTGGTTTCAAGTGATCCTCCTGCCTTGGCCTCCCAAAGTGCTGGGATGATAGGCAGGAGCCACCACACCAGGCTAGCGTAGCAGGACAAGCCACAGACAAAATCCCTCAGACACCGAGTTGTAGAAGGAACGCCCTTATTCAGCTGGAAGTGTCGATAAGCTACTGTCTTAAAATCCGAGCTCCTTGAGTGCACAATTTCTGTCCCTTTGAAGGGCTCACGGCACTAGAGATTTCACACGAAAGCGTCGCGATTGATGGAACAAGCAGGGGGCACGTGACGGGGGCTGCACGCACCGGTGGTCAGAGAGAAACAGAACAGGGCAGCGAGTTTCACAACGTTCTTCCGCACCACGTCTGGAATCTACGGATAGAATCGGTTGCTAAGTCATGAGTTGATTTTTTTTAACTACTAGGTTTAGGCCAGGCAGGCCCAGGCCTGGTTTCGGCTCCAGTGCCTGGCGCCGGGCTGCCTGCCTTTGGTTTCACTTCCTTGTTTTTTCTTAAAACAGGTACTGAGTATAAAACAATGTAAAACAATATGAGAGGGTCTCTCTCTTCCCTCACTAGTATACCTATTTTGTTAAAATAATATAGTATAATATAATAATATAACAGGCAGGAGGTATAGCTCAGTTTGCTGAAATGGTAGACAAAGATAGTGAGTCAATTAATGAATTCCCTGTGGCTAAATCCACTAAGTAGGGACTCAGGTTCCACATCTGGGTATCAGCAACCATTTGATCCGAAATGCCCAGTTTCCAAGTCTAGCCGTCGTTGAGGATGTACAAATTAGACCGAACTTGAAGTCGAGAGCAAACATTCCTCTTAGCTCTCTAGACCACCCATTACATCTTCATTGAAATGAATATTCTCTCTCTCTCTTCCATTTAACTCATAAAAATGGTTTGAACTGAGGATAGGAAATCCTTATTTGACACATTTCCAAATGATCTGAGTGCAATTATCCTGGCTGTTGTCTCTCTCTGTCCCTCTGTCTCTCTATGTCTCTCGGTCTGTCTCTCTCTCCCTCTCTGTCCGTCTCTCTCTCTCTCTCTGTCTCTCTCTCACTCTCTCTCGCAAGGAGCTGCTCTCCTCTCTCCTTTCTTCTGTTCCGACCTGCGTGTGTATGTGTCTGTCTGTCTGCATGCAACATTATTTTGCATGCATTTTACAGCAAGGAGCCAGCCTCCTTTTTTTTCTCTCTTTTTCTTTTTTTTTTTTTTTTTTTTTTGGCATTATGAGAATTGAAATAAAGACATGTATGTGGGAGTTAAGAAGAAATCACTTAGGCAAATAGTAAGGATATGGAAGTCCTTAGCGAGGCTTTTCTCTTTAATGAAAACCAGCCCCAAGTCATTTTCTAACAAAGAGCAGTCTGTAAAGTTGAGCTGCAGACATAGCCAAGCCAGCGAGCAGCTTGCAAGGGGGGGTGCATCCTGGCAGGGACTAGGCACTAGACACGTTCAAGATGGCGGCTCCATCTCCCCGGCAGGAACTAGGGACAAGACACGTTCAAGATGGCGGCTCCATCTCCCCGGCAGGAACTAGGGACAAGACACGTTCAAGATGGCGGCTCCATCTCCCCGGCAGGAACTAGGGACGAGACACGTTCAAGATGGCGGCTCCATCTTCCCGGAACTAGGGATTAGACACGTTCAACATGGCGGCTCCATCTTCCCGGCAGGAACTAGGGGACTAGACACGTTCAACATGGCGGCTCCATCTTCCCTCCTCTTTGTCAACCACATGTACAGTAAGAAAAGCAGACAAGGCAGCGCCGAGCAACTGGCAATGCCACTGGCACAAGGTTAGGGTGAGGCCACCGGCCTTCCGCGCTCACTCTGTGGACGGCGCACCTGATCCAACCAATCTTTGAGCCCTACCTAAATTCAACACGGTCTTCGCCCGCCTGCCTGTAAAGTCTGCGCAGGTCAGGTGCCTCCCCCCTTGATGGCTCTCTCTCTCTCTCTCTCTCTGCCTTGCTCTCTTTTTCCCTCTCCCTGCCCCCTCCTTCCCTCCCTCCACCTCCCTCCCTCCTTCCCTCCCTCTCCCCCTCCCCCTTTCTCGCTCTGTCTCTGTGGCTCTCGGTCTTTCTCTCTCTGTCTGTGTCCCTCTCTCTCTCTCTCTCTCTCTCGCAAGGAGCTGCTCTCCTCTCTCCTTTCTTCTGTTCAGACATGTCTGTGTGTGTCTGCCTGTCTGTCTCTCTCTGTCCCTCTGTCTCTCTCTATTTCTATCTCTCTCTCTATGTCTCTTGGTCTGTCTCTCCCTCTCTATCCATCTCTCTCTCTGTCTCGCAAGGAGCTGCTCTCCTCTCTCCTTTCTTCTCTTCAGTCGTGTGTGTGTGTGTGTGTGTCTGTCTCTCTCTGTCCCTCTGTCTCTCTCTATTTCTATCTCTCTCTCTATGTCTCTTGGTCTGTCTCTGCCTCTCTATCCATCTCTCTCTCTCTCTCTCGCAAGGAGCTGCTCTCCTCTCTCCTTTCTTCTCTTCAGTCGTGTGTGTGTGTGTGTGTGTGTGTGTGTGTCTGTCTCTTTCTGTCTCTCTCTGTCCCTCTGTCTCTCCCTGTCTCTATGTCTCTCGGTCTGTCTCTGCCTCTCTATCCATCTCTCTCTCTGTCTCGCAAGGAGCTGCTCTCCTCTCTCCTTTCTTCTCTTCAGTCGTGTGTGTGTCTGTCTGTCTGTCTGTCTCTGTTCCTGAGTCTCTCTATCTGTCTCTCTCTCTCTCTATCGCTCTCCTCTCTTCTTCTGTTTGGACCTCTCTGCGTGTGTGTGTGTGTGTGTGTGTGTGTGTGTGTGTGTGTGTGTGTGTGTCTGCCTCTCTCTCTGTGTCTGTCTGTCTCTCCCTTTCTCTCTCTCTCTCACGGAACTGCTGTTATCTCTCCTTTCTTCCGTTCAGACCTTTGTGTGTGTGTGTCTGTGTGTGTCTCTCTCTGTCTCTCTCTCTGTGTGTCTGCTTCTCTGTTTCTCTCTGTCCCTCTCTGTCTGTGTGTCTGCTTCTCTGTTTCTCTCTGTCCCTCTCTGTCTGTGTGTCTGCTTCTCTGTTTCTCTCTGTCCCTCTCTGTCTCTCTTTTTCACTCGCAAGGAGCTGCTCTCCTCTCTTTTCTCCTGTTCGGACTTCTGTGTGTCTGTCTGTCTGTCTCTCTCTGTCTCGGTCTCTGTCTATGTCTCTCTCTGTCTTTCTCACAAGGAGCTGCTCTCCTCTCTCATTTCTTCTGTTCATTAAACTTTTCACTGTTTAACCCATCATACGCAGTGAGTCCGTGTCCTCAATTCTTTCTCAGTGTGAGACAACGAACCCCAGGATATATACCCCAGATGACATAGCTGTTTCCAACCCCAGGGGTCTTAGCTAGAAAAAGTGAGTGCATGTAACCGTCAGCATTTGCTACTGATGACAGAATAAAACAAATTCTGCCAAGATATTTAAAGAGGTTTATTCTGAACCAATATGAGCACCTCTGCTCCAGGGTTCCATGGTCTCAAGAGAGCCTGAGAAAGTGTGTTTGGGAGGTCTGGTTACAGTTCCATTTTTATTATTATTATTATTTTAATTGAGAGTCTCTGTCATCCAGACTGGAGTGCAGTGGCACAATCTCGGCTCACTGCAACATCTGCCTTCAGGGTTCAAGTGATTTTCCTGCCTCAGCCTCCCAAGTAGCTGGGATCACAGGCCCCCACCACCACACCTGGCTAACTTTTTGTATGTAGAAGAGATGGGGTTTCACCATGTTGGCCAGGCTGGTCTCGAACTCCTGACCTCAGGTGATTCGCCCGCCTCGGCCTCCCAAAGTGCTGGGATTACAGGTGTGAGCCACCGCGCCCAACCTACAGTCCCATTATATATATTTCAGGGATACAGGAATTGTAGGTAAAAATCATAAATCAATACATGGAAGGTGTACCTTGTTTTGGCCCTAAAGACGAAACATCTCGAAGTGGGTTCCTAGGAGTCATAGGTGGGCTTTAAGGATTCTTTAGTTGGCAATAGGTTGTATGAAACAACAATAATAATGTAAGGCCGGACATTGTGCCACTGTACTCCAGCCTGGGTGACAGAGCGAGACTCTGAAGAGAGAAAGAGAGAGAGAGAGGAAGGAGGAAAGAGAAAGCAAGAAAGTAAGAAAGAAAGAAAGAAAGAAAGAAAGAAAGAAAGAAAGAAAGAAAGAAAGAAAGAAAGAAAGAAAGAAAGAAAGAAAGAGAGAGAGAGAGGGAGAAAGGAGGGAAGAGAGAAAGAAAGAAGGAAGGAAGGAGAGAAAGGAAAGAGAGAGAAAGGAGGGAGAGAGGGAAGAGAGAAAAAGAAGGAAAGAAAGAGAAGGAAGGAGAGAAAGAAAGAAGGAGAGAGAAAGAAAGAAAAGAAAGAAAGAGAGGGAGGGAAGGAAGGAGAGAGAAAGAAAGAAAAGGAAAGAAAAGAAAAAGAAAAAAAGGGAGGAAAAGAAAGAAAAGAAAAAGAGAGGGAAGAGAAGGAAAGGGGAAAGAAAGGAAGAAAGAGAAAAGAAGGAAGGAAAGAGAGAGGAAGAAAGGAAGGAAGGAAAGGAAGGAAAGAAGGAAGGAGAGAGAAAGAGAAAGAAAGAAAAGAAAGAAAGAGACGGAAGAAAAGAAAGAAAGGGAGAGAAAGAAAGAGAAAAGAGAGAGGGAAAGGAAGGGGAGGAAAGAGAAGACAGAGGGGAAAGAAAGGAAGAACAAGAAAAGAGACGGAAGGAAAGAGAGAGGAAGGAAGGAAGGAAGGAAGGAAGGAAGGAAGGAAGGAAGGAAGGAAGGAAGGAAGGAAGGAAGGAAGGAAGAATTTTGTAGACATGGTGATATGGTGTGGCTCTGTCCCCACCCAAATCTCAAATTGTAGCTCCCATAATTCCCACGTGTCTTCGGAGGAACGGGTTGGGGGGTAACTGAATCACGGGGGCAGGTCTTTCCCTTGCTCTTCACATGATAGTGAAGACGTCTCACGAGACCAGATGGTTTTACAAAGGGCACTTCCCCCGCACACGCGCTCTCGCCTGCTGCCGTGTAAGGCATGCCTTTGCTCCTTCTTCACCCTCCGAGGAGGTCCTCCTCAGCCATCTGGAACTGCGAGTCCATTAAACCTCTTTCCTTTTTCAGTCTCAGGCCGGGCGCGGTGGCTCACGCCTGTCATCCCAGCACTTTGGGAGGCCGAGGCGGGCGGATCACCTGAGGTCGGGAGTTCAAGACCAGCCTGGCCAACATGGTGAAACCCCGTCTGTACTAAAAATACAAAATGAGCCAGATGTGGTGGCAGGTGCCTGTAACCCCAGCTACTCGGGAGGCTGAGGCAGGAGAATTACTTGAACCCGGGAGGCGGAGGTTGCAGTGAGCCGAGACCACGCCATTGCACTCTGGTCTGGGTGATAAGAGCGAAACTCCATCTCCATCAACCAGTCCATCCATCAATCAATCGATCAGTCACCCAGTCTCAGAAATGTATTAGCAGCCCGAGAACAGAGGCATATACAGGGGGTCTTGCTATGTTGCCCAGGCTGGTCTCGAACTCCTAGGGTAAGTGATCCTCCCACCTCAGCCTCTCAAAGTGGTGGGATTACAGGTGTGAACCCCCGTGCCTGGCCTTCGTGAGTCTGATTTTAACCCATCTCTCTTGTATTTCTCAGTCTTTGCCCCCACATCTCATCATACAGGTGCACAGCAAACAGGCACACAGTGTGAACCCGAGCACACCTGCCGAGGCAAGTCTAGTCAACAGGGCCTATGTGGGACCTCGGCTATATTTCTGGTTCCTCTCCTTCTTTTCTCTCTCTTTCTCCTGTGTCCTAAAACTCTGTTGTGTTTCTGACCTGTTGACGTCGCTTTCGGGCAAAAGGAAAACGCAGTGGTGAGTGGGGTGTATAAATCTATCTTCGTTTTCAAGGGAAAATTGAAACGGCATGGAGACAAATGAGATTAACCGTGCACGGGAGACCCTGTCAACAAAACACTGATAACTGCGGAAAGACTGTGTAGAAGGAAACACATGTTGAAAAAAAAAAAAAGATCTTTATCATGGTTTAAGCTTATCGGATGGATTTCAACAGAAACACATCAAGCTTAATTCAATGTTTACATGGGCTTCTTATGGTTTCTGCATTCTGTGTGATGAGGCAACATTAAAAAAAAAAAAAACAGCATTGAAACGCAAGAAACTTTAGGGTTCTTTTAAAGGGAGAGTGGAGTTTACAACATTCAACAGGGACCAGCTTCTCGTCTGTGTTTCAACAGGGTCCTTGTCTGCGAACGTAGAGATTTCTCTGACAGCTTCATGGCCGTCCTGGGTCTCGAACTCTTTGAATATTCATCATTTAAACATCTGAGAACATGGGATGGGGTTTGGCATTCTCTGGGTCTACTGAGAGAGGTTCTGGAATGCAATTTAACTTTAAATGCCTACCCACCTGCTTACCTATCATCTATCTGTCTATCTCACATCTATCTGTCTTTCAATCATCTATCAGTCAATCATCTATCCATTCATCTCATCTATCTACCTATCTATTTATCCATCTCATCTATCCATCCATTCATCCTTCATCTATCCATCTACGTATGTGTGTATGTATCTGTCCGTCCGTCCATCCATCCACCCATCCATCCATCCATCCATCCATGTATGTGTGTATCTATCATCCATCCATCCATTCATCTATGTATGTATGTATCTGTCTCTCCATCCATCCACTCATCTATTCATGTATGTATGTATCTATCCATCCATGTCTGTCTGTATGTATGTATCCATCTGCACATCCATCCATCTATCCATCCATCCATTTATCTATGTATTCATGTATGTATATATCTATCCATCCATCCATTTATCTAAGTAAGCGTATATGTATGTATGTATCTATCTACCCGTCCATCCATCTATTCATGTATGTATCTATCTATCCATTCATCGATGTCTGTCTGTATGTATGTATGTATCCATCTATCCTTGTATCCATCTATCTGTCCATCCTCGTATCCATCCATTCGTCCATCCATCTATTTATGTATGTATGTATCTATCCATCCATCCATCTATTCATCTATGTATGCATGTATGTATGTATGTGTGTATCTACCTATCTATCTATCTATCTATCTATCTATCTATCTATCTATCTATATCTCTGTCTATCCATCCATCCATCCATCCATCCATTGATCCATCTATTCATGTATGTATGTATGTATCTATCTATCTATCCATCCATCCATGTCTGTCTGTATGTATGTATCTATCCGTTCATCTATCCCTCTGTTCATCTACCTATCCATCCATTCATCCATCCATCTATTGATCTATGTATGTATCTATCTATCTAGCTATCTACCTAGCTATCCATCCATCCATCCATCCATCTATTCATCTATGTATGTATGTATGTATCTATCCATCCATCCATCCATGCCTGTCTGTCTGTATGTATCCATCTATCCATGTAAACATCTATCCATCCATCTATCCATCCATTCATCCGTCCATTTATGTATGTATGTATGTATGTATGTATCTATGTATGTATGTATCTATGTATGTATGTATCTATCTATCTACCTGTCTAGTTATCCATCCATCCACCTATTCATCCCTGTATATATGTATCTATCTATCTATCCATCCATCCATGTATGTATGTATGTATGTAGGCATGTGTGTATCTGTCTGTCCATCCATCCATCTAAGTACGTATGTATGTATCCATCTATCTGTCCATCCATCTATCCATCCATTTACATATGCATGTATGTATGTATGTATGTATGTATCTATCTATCTATCTACCTGTCTAGCTATCCATCCATCCACCTATTCATCCCTGTATGTGTGTATCTATCTATCCATCCATCCATGTATGTATGTATGTATGTAGGCATGTATGTATCTGTCTGTCATCCATCCATGTAAGTATGTATGTATGTATCTATCTATCTGTCCATCCATCTATCCATCCATTTACATATGCATGTATGTATGTATGTAGGTATGTATCTATCTATCTATCTACCTGTCTAGCTATCCATCCATCCACCTATTCATCCCTGTATGTGTGTATCTATCTATCCATCCATCCATGTATGTATGTATGTATGTATGTAGGCATGTATGTATCTGTCTGTCATCCATCCATGTAAGTATGTATGTATGTATCCATCTATCTGTCCATCCATCTATCCATCCATCTATGTATGTATCTATCTATTCATCATCCACATCTATTTATCTATCTCATCTATCTGTCTATTTATCATGTATCTGTGAATCATCTGTGTATCCACTCATCTGCTGCCTCCTCCAGCTGTGTATGTACTTCTGTACTTACCTATCTATGACAACCAGAGAGATTTTACCCCCAGGAAATAGTTTGCAACATCTGGTGACAATTTTGGTTGTCACAACTGCGGAGGGGGTGGTCCTGGCACCTGGTGGGTGGGCCCCAGGGTCTCTGCTCAACACCGTGCAGTGCTCAGGACGGCCCCACCACAAACAGTCCTCCATCCCCAAATGTCAGCAGAGCCTGGGCTGAGGGACCCTGACATACACAAGGATTTCCTTCTCTCAGCTGTCGATTTAATAACTCTACAAAAATGTCTGTTCCGTGCCACCTTCTCTGATGTTTCACTATTACAGTTCCCCCAAATAGAACACCACAAATGCACTCAGAGCTAAAGCTGCATGGCCTCTATTGGAAGAAAAAAAACAGGACCCCAGAAACAATTCCTGGCATCTAAGTGACCCTTGCTGGTTTTGCCAGGACATTAAGAAGTCACTGTGGGCTGTCCCCAGGGCCCCAGAGTCATTGTGAGGGACTCAGAGAGGCTGGGGGCCCCCCGTGGACAGCAGCTGGGCAGGGGGTCCTGCCTTTGTGCAAAAGTCTTTCAAATTCAAATCTCCCTCCCTCCCCTGGGTGGTAAAATGTCTCCTCCCACCAGTAACACAGCTCTCCCTGGATTTACAGCTGGAATGTTGACCACCAGCCTGCTGAGCTCAGAGCTTAGAGCCAGGCTTACCCCTTTCAGAGCGAATTTTCACTGAGGCCAGTCTCCTTTGCAAGCAGAGAGTGTAACAGTGTCTTCTGAGCTGTGCCATAACTACCCAAAGGGTTCTTCCTGCCTGCTGAATAAACACCACAGCATTGCTGTAGACAAAGAGTTTGAGAGACACAAGACGGGCCATGCCATGTGGGAGGCGGAGTACCTGCTTCAAGCTGAGAGATGAGGGGCTTTTCAAAGAGAGTTTTCTTACCATAGAGTAAAGTGAAAGCAAGTTTACGAAGAAAGTAGAGGAATAGGCTGGGCGCGGTGGCTCACGCCTGTTATCCCAGCACTTTGGGAGGCCGAGGCAGGAGGATCGCCGGAGGTCAGGAGTTCAAGACCAGCCTGGCCAACATGGTGAAACCCCGTCTCTACTAAAAATACAAAAATTAGCCGGGTGTGTTGGGTGCCTGTCATCCCAGCTACTCGGGAGGCTGAGGCAGGAGAATCCCCTGGACCAGGGAGGCAGAGGCTGCCGTGAGCTGAGATCTGGTCACTGCACTCCAGCCTGGGTGACAGAGCAAGACTGTCTCAAAAAAAAAAAAAAAAGGAAAAGAAATAATGAAAAATTTTTAAAAAGCATAAAATGGAAATGTGAAATATAAAGCATATAAATATGAATACATATAAATACAAATAATGTAATAGAAATACATATAACAATACATATAATACAAATGTAATTTAATTATACTTTAATTTTATGTATATTTTATTTTAATTGTATGTTAATCTTATAAAACATAATATAATAAATACATATAATATAAATACATAGAAATATAAATACACATATACATATAATATAATATAAATACATATAATAAATATAATTTTAATTTTATTTATATTTCATTTTAATTATATTTTAATTATCTTATAAAATATAATGAATACATATAATATATACATATAAATATAAATACATATATACATATAATAGAATGTAAATACATATAAATATAATTTTAACTTTATATTTTACTTTAATTATCTTATAAAATATAGTATAATAAATATAATATATACATATAAATATAAATACATATACATATAATAGAATGTAAATACATGTAATAAATATAATTTTAACTGTATTTTACTTTAATTATCTTATAAAATATAATAAATACATATATACATATAAATATAAATACATATATACATATAATAGAATGTAAATACATATGATTAATTTACTTTTAATTTATGTGTATTTTATTTTAGTTACATTTTAATTATCTTATAAAATATACTATAATAAATACATATAATATCAATACATATAAATACTAATACATATATACATATAATATAATGTAAACACATATAATAAAAAATACAATTTAATCTTAATGTTATTTATATTTTACTTTAATTATATTTTAATTATCTTATAAAATATAATAAATACATATAAATATATGCACACATAAATATAAATACATGTCAATATAATGACGGTTGTGATCACTGCAAGGAAGTATTACATGTCCAGGAGTAAAGCTGATAATAAACACACTGAGTGACAAGAGTGGCAACTGTGGACATTCCAGGCACGTGTAAGTAGAGAAGGCGGGAAATGTAGAAGAAAAATATCTTGGGGTCCCCAAAATCAGAAGCTAAAGAGAAAACTGAAGCTGGAAAGTGAGGAGGGCAAAGCTGCCTCCTATTCTATTCCAAGTCACCTCTGTGTTCATTGTGATCCATGCGTATCTGATTACCCCCTTTGGAAAGGCTTACATCAGACACTCAAAACAAGGAAACTATTTGTGTGTGACCTGGAGGGCCCCTCTCTGCTATGAGTTGTGTCTCCACCTTTCTGGACAGAACTAATGTACCTCTTATATATATATAGACAGACGCCTCATGTCTCCCTAAAATGTATAAAACCAAGCCATGCCCTGACCACCTTGGACACCTGTCGCTAGGACCTCCTGAGGCTGGGGCATGGGTGCCCGCCCTCAACTTTGGCAAAATAAACTTTCTACGTGAACGGAGACCTGTCTCGGATGTGCGGCGTACTCGGGAAGTACGTGAAAGAATGCTTTGGTCAGACTGTGTGGCTCACACCTGTCATCCCAGCACTTTGGGAGGCTGAGGCGGGCGGATCACCTGAGGTCAGGGGTTCGAGACCAGCCTGGCCAACATGGTGAAACCCTGTCTCTACTAAAAATACAAAAATTAGCCAGATGTGGTGGCTTACATCTGTCATCCCAGCACTTTGGGAAGCTGAGGCGGGTGGATTACCTGAGGTCAGGAGTTCGAGACCAGCCTGGCCGACATGGTGAAACCCCATCTCTACTATACAAAAAAAATTAGCCGGGTATGGTGGTGGGCGCCTATAATCCCAGCACTTTGGGAGGCCGAGGCGGGCGGATCACCTGAGGTCAGGAGTTCGAGACCAGCCTGGCCAATGTGGTGAAACCCCGTCTGTACTACTAAAAATACAAATATTAGCCGAGAGTAGTGGGCGTCTGTAGTCACAGCTACCCGGGAGGCTAAGACAGGATAATCGCTTGAATCTGGGAGGCGGAGGTTGCGGTGAGCTGAGATGATGCCGTTGTACTCCAGTCTGGGCCACAGAGCGAGACTGTGTCAAAACAAAACAGAACAAAAAGAATGCTTTAAGTAGAGAAGCCTGGGTGACAGAGCGAGACTCCATCTCAAAATAAATAAATAAATAAAATAATATGTCAGTATGTCCCAAATTAAAATGCAGCCTTAATCCCTGCGGAAACTTTTTGTTTTTTTTTTTTGTTTTTTGTTTTCAGGTCTGGAAATCTGTACAGTGATTTTCAAACCTTTCTGTAAAAATAGATGGGTAAAAAAACTCCAAGTTATTTCTTAAAAACCAGCGAAACTCAGGTCTGAGCATGAACAGACGAGAAAGTCCTTTATAAAGATAATAATCAATGAAAGCTGTAAGACAGCATCCCGTAAATAGACAGACAGATCAATGACAAGAGGTAACACAAAGGGCTGGGCGCAGTGGCTGTCGCCTGCAATCCCAGCACTTTGGGAGGCCGAGGCAGGTGGATCATGAGGTCAGGAGATCGAGACCATCCTGGTCAACATGGTGAAACCCCGTCTGTACTAAAAATACAAAAAATTAGCCGGGCGAGGTGGCGGCGCCTGTAGTTCCAGCTACTCGGGAGGCTGAGGCAGGAGAATGGCGTGAACCCGGGAGGCGGAGCTTGCAGTGAGCTGAGATCTGGCCACTGCACTCCAGCCTGGGTGACAGAGCGAGACTCTGTCTCAGAAAAAAAAAAATATAATAATAATAATAAGTAACACACTGAGAGTTTATGACGTGACACAGGTGGTTTTTCAAATTCATTCCATTAAAAAAAAAAAAAAGAAATCCAAGATTTCTGTGTGTCACAAAATCTATACAAAATGAAAAGGCAACTTCAGAGACCACATGGAAAATACATTATGTACCAAAAAAGCATCATTAGAACGCACAGAGCTGTTTCAAATCAAACCTAAAATTTCCCCCAATAAAAAAAGCCAAAGGGCACAAGATAAATGGCCGGAATCAAAAGAACATGTTCGACTTCAGTAAACATTACGGAAATAGTTTCTTTAAAACAAGGAGACTCTACCTGAGTGTTCTAAATGGATGCTTTTCTGACCTCAATGTGTTCCTTGCCAGAGGCCGCACACCATAAAAACACTTTTGGAGGGGAGAGGATTTCATTGAAAAGTCAAAAGCTTTGAAAATGCCCATTCCCGTGGCCGGGCGCGGTGGCTCACGCCTGTCATCCCAGCACTTTGGGAGGTCGAGGCGGGTGGATCACTTGAGGTCAGGAGTTCAAGACCAGCCTGGCCAACATGGTGAAACCCTGTCTCTAGTAAAAATACAAAAGTTAGCTGTGTTTGGTGGTGTATGTCTGTCATCTCAACGACTGGGGAGGCTGAGGCAGGAGAATCGCTTGAACCCGGGAGGCGGAGATTGTGGTGAGCTGAGATCGCACCGCTGCACTCCAGCCTGGGCGACAGAGCGAGACTCCGTCTCAAAAAAAAAAAAAAAAAGAAAAAAGAAAAGAAAATGCCCATCTCGTTGTATCCAGGTATTGCATTTTTACTAAGTGGTACGTGGTCAAAACAAGCAACAAGAGACCACAGCAAAAGGAAAATTACACAGTGCGAACACCCCCCAAAATGAGAGAAGCGTGTCTGTGTGGAAGGGGAGAAGAAGAGATGATTTGGGGGGAGGAATTTTGTCTTTTTGAGTGTGTACTTTAGAGATTTTCTACAAATACGGATGAGAAAGAGATGCATGTCAAAATAGACTATGTGAAAAATAGAATAAAATCACACATATGAAAAATAGAATTTAAAATGACGGGCTGCGTGTGGTGGTTCGTGCTCGTAATGCCAGCACTTTGGGAGACCGAGGCGGGAGCATTGCTTGAGCCCAGGAGTCTGAGACCAGTCTGGGCAACATGGTATGAAAATCCCATTCTCCTGCCTCAGTCTCCCAAGTAGCTGGGATTACAGGAGTGTGGAGTCCCAGCTACCTGAATGTGGCCGCCCACACCAAAGGTCCCAGCTAGTCGGGAGGCTGAGGCAGGAGGATTGTGTGAGCCCAGGAGGTGGAGGCTGCAGTGAGCTGTGGTCACGGCTTTGTACCGTAGCCTGGGGGACAGAGCAAGACCCTATCTTTAAAACAGAACAGCAGGCCGGGGCGGTGGCTCACGCCTGTGATCCCAGCACTTTGGGAGGCCGAGGCAGGTGGATCATTTGAGGCCAGGAGATCGAGGCCATCCTGGCCAACACAGTGAAACCCTGTCTCTACTAAAAATATAAAAATTAGCCGGGCGTGGTGGCAGGTGCCTGTCATCCCAGCTACTCAGGAGGCTGAGGCAGGAGAATCGCTTGAACCCGAGAGGTGGAGGTTGCAGTGAGCCGAGATCGTAGTTACAAGATACGAATAGCAATGTGTTGATGTCCTTACCTCGGTGAACACGGTATGCATAGTTATCCTATTTATTTATTTATTAGTATCATTTTGAGATGGGGTCTCACTCTGTCGCCCAGGCTGGAGTGCAGTGGTGCGATCTCGGCTCACTGCAACCTCCGCCTCCCCGGTTCAAGCAATTCCCCTGCCTCAGCCTCCCGAGTAGCTGGGATGACAGGTGCCCGCCACCACGCCCGGCTAATTTTTTTTTTTTTTTTGTATTTTTTAGTAGAGACAGGGTTTCACCGTATTAACCAGGATAGTCTCGATCTCCTGACCTCATGATCCGCCCGTCTTAATTTTTGTATTTTTAGTAGAGACGGGGTTTCACCATGTTGGCCAGGCTGGTCTCGAACTCCTGACCTCAGGTGATCCGTCCGCCTCGGCCTCCCAAAGTGCTGGGATGACGGGCACGAGCCACCGCGCCCGGCCAGTAATCCTATTTAAATCAACAATTACGTGTATTTAAATAAATAACATTTATTTAAGTAGTATTAAGTGTTTAATCATATTTAATAATTAAAAACATTTTAAAATAATATTTCATGCAGCGGTGGATTACTTCAACCACGACTTCCCTGCGTCCCTCGGAAGACAATGCTGAAATCCCGTTTTGCGTCTGTGGGGATGGCAGACGGGGAACAGCCAGATTCTCAAGGCGTCCCCGGCCACATCTGTTCCCATTTTCTCCTCGGCCGGACCATACCAGCGACGGAGGAAATGCAGTTTTAATAAAACGGTCCCAGGAACCTATTTCTGAAGGCAGGGATGGTGGGGGGTTTCAAGGGTGACCTCAGTGTGGATTGTAAATATAAAATTCATATGTGCTGGGTTTCCTGACTGTAATTAGCTATCAAAAGGTTCAGGGTTTCAGGGAAATTCTTTATGAAGCAGTAAATGGTCTGGTGGCGGAATCCCAGCCCCTCCTCTCCCTCTCCACAGGCCTGGGACAGAGAAATGATTCTCACGTTTCAGACACAGGACAGACAGCGGCACGTCCAAGCCTATTTGAGTATTTTAATCCCCTCCCAAGATGTGTGTGTGGAATTAATTTTCCTCATGGAATATTTCCTTTCTCCGCATGTGCTACACGAGAAGAGCAAACCACGACTCTGCAGGCAGTGTGGCAGGAGCCGGGCGCGGTGGCTCACGCCTGTCATCCCAGCACTTTGGGAGTTCGAGGCAGGTGGATCATCTGAGGTCAGGAGTTCGAGACCAGCCCGGCCAACATGGTGAAACCCCGTCTCTACTAAAAATACAAAATTAGCCGGGCGTGGTGGCGGGCGCCTGTCATCCCAGCTACTCGGGAGGCTGAGGCAGGAGAATCGCTTGAACCCGGAAGGTGGAGGTTGCAGTGAGCCGAGATCGCGCCACTGCCCTCCAGCCTGGGCGACAGAGCGAGACTTTGTCTCAAAAAATAAAATAAAATAAAAAATAAAATAAAAAATAAAATAAAATAAAATAAAAAATAAAATAAAATAAAATAAAATAAATCCCCTGTCCCTTCCTTTTGTGGTTCAAGACATCGGGTGTGACGTTTGCAGTGCAACAGAACCAGCTATTACTGGTGATTCTTTGTACGTTGTGGTCATTCAGGCCTTCATACCTCAGAAGGAAAAATTCTCTTTACTTTTATTTATTTATTTATTTATTTTTCAGACAGAGTCTCGCTCTGTCGCCCAGGCTGGAGTTCAGCGGTGTGATCTCAGCTCACTGCAAACTCCAGCTCCCGGGTTCAAGCGATTCTCCTGCCTCAGCCTCCCGAGTAGCTGGGATGACAGGTGCCCACCACCACACACAGCTAATTTTTGTATTTTTCCTAGAGACAGGGTTTCAGTAGGTTGGTCAGACTGGCCTTGAACTCCCGACCTCGTGATCCGCCCGCCTCGGCCTCCCAAAGTGCTGGGATGACAGGCCTGAGCCACCGCGCCCGCCACCTCAGAAGGAAAAGCTCTGTTAGTTTATTTTCTTTTCTTTATTTGTTTATTTATTATTTGAGACGGAGTCTCTCTTTGTCACCCAGGCTGGAGTGCAATGGTGCAATCTCAGCTCACTGCAAGCTCTGCCGTCCGGGTTCAAGCGATTCTCCTGCCTCAGCCTCCCGAGTCGCTGGGATGACAGGCACCTGCCACCACGCCCGGCTAATTTTTGTATTGTTAACAGAGACAGGGTTTCACCATGTTGGCCAGGCTGGTCTCGAACTCCTGACCTCAAGTGATCCACCTGCTTCGGCCTCCCAAAGTGCTGGGATGACGGGCGTGAGTTATCGCGCCCGGCCCTTATTTATTGCTTTTTTAGAGGCTTTCCTTGATTTCGTCTTCTCCTGTCATAAATTCTTCCAGGAAACCTTTTGTTCACTCTGGGTCCGTCCCAGGAATGTCTGATTCTGTTCTAGTCACGGGGAAAGGGTATATTATTTCTACCTTCTATGGTTTTCTCTTGGTGAGGAAATCACTATTTGAGGGCTCATTGCTGTCACATGTTTCTCTAGCCCAGTCAGAAGGATTTCTTGAGCCTGGGAGTTCGAGACCAGCCTGGGCAACAGAGTGAGAGCCCCATCTCTTAAAAAAAATTATAAAATAAATTATCCATGACTGCGAGTGGTGGCTCATGCGTGTAATCCCAGCACTTTGGGAGGCCGAGGTGGGTGGATCACCTGAGGTCAGGAGTTCGAGACCAGCCTGGCCAACATGGTGAAACTCCGTCTCTACTAAAAATACAAAAATTAGCCGGGCGTGGTTGCACATGCCTGTAATCCCAGCTACTCAGGAGGCTGAGGCAGGAGAATCGCTTGAACCAAAGAGGCAGAGGTTGCAGTGATCTGAGATTACACCATTGCACTCTAGCCTGGTCAACAAGAGTGAAACTCCATCTCAAAACTCAACCGAAAACGAAACTAGCCAAGCGTGGTGGTACCCCGCCTATGATCCTAACAAGTTGGCAGACTGAGGCAGGAGGACCACTTGGGCCCAGGGGTTCAAGACCAGGCTGGGCAACATAGTGAGACCGTCTGTCTGCAAAGGAATTATTAAAAATAAAGATAAATGAGCTAAGCATCGTGGCACGTGTCTGTGGTCCCGGCTACTCGGGAGGCCGAGGCGGGAGGATCGCTTGAGCCCGGGAGGTAGGAGGCTGCGGTGAGGTTTGATTGAACCGTGGCACTGTAGTCTGGGTGAAACACCGACACCGTAGCTCAAAAACAAACAAGTCTTTGGCCAGGGTGTGATGGGCAGGACTGGGCTGACTCTGATGGAAACGCAGTGTCCCAGCAGGCAGAGTCCTGGAATTCCCACAGCCAAGGCAGCGTGGTAGACGTCAGACAAGCTGTCGTTCTTCCAAGGATCACCCGTGGTCTGGCAAACGCATATCACCGACATGAATGTTTCTCTCTGCTGGACAAATAAAGCTGTGACAGGTGTTCCCGATTTTTCTGTCTTTTTTTTTTTTCCTCTGCGTGTCATTTTTAAACTTTTTTTTTTTCTTCCTGCCCACTTTGGCTCCGTGGTTGACACGAAACGAAATCAAACTAATTCTAGAGAAGTAGGAAATCCGGGCTAATCGGAGCCTGCGCTTATGAAGGTAAAGACTGTGCGGTCACATGCGATCTCGATTTGAAGGAGCTCCTTGGAGAAAGCTGCGAAGCTGTAGGGGCTCAGAGGTGCGGCCAGCGGTACCAGAGCCCTTGTGGGATGTGAGGATGGCCGTGTGAGCCCGGAGCTTGTCTCAGAGCCAGACGGAGGCATAGCAGTGGCTGGGGAAAGACTGAGGTGTGGACCTGGGTCCTGTGGGTGCCTCCCGGAGATGCTCCGAAAAATCCTAATTATGAAGCCAGAAAGTTTCCAAAAGGATGTCTGGACCGGGCACAGTGGCTCAGGCCTATAATGTCAGAACTTTGGGAGGCTGAGGCAGGAGGATCGGTTAAGCCCAGGTGTTTGAGAACAGCCTGGGCGACATAGCAAGGCCCCATCTCTACAAATAATAAAAATAATAATTAATAAATTTAGCCAGGTGTAGTTGCGTGCACCTGCAGTTCCAGGTACTCAGGAGGCTGAGGCAGGAGGCCTGCCTGAGCTCGTGAGGTTAAGGCTGCAGTGAGCTATGATCGCACCCCTGCACTCCAGCCTGGGCAACAGAGCAAGACCCTGTCTCAATTAATAATAACAATAATAATAATAAAAAAAAGGATGCCTAACCAAAGAACAAAGGCTAACATCTTTTCCAAGATTCTGCTCAGTTCAAATGAACCTCAGATCATTTCAGAAAAATCCTTTTTCCTTTTTTGAGACGGTGTCTCACGCTGTCGCCCAGGCTGGAGGGCAGTGGCACGATCTCGGCTCCCTGCAACCTCCGTCTCCCGGGTTCAAGCCATTCTCCTGCCTCGGCCTCCTGAGTAGCTGGGATTATAGCCGCCCACCAGCACGCCCGGCTAATATTTGTATTTGTAGTAGAGACAGGGTTTCGCCATGTTGGCCAGGCTGGTCTCCAACTCCTGACCTCAACTGATCCACCTGCCTCGGCCTCCCAACGTGCTGGGATTGCACGCGTGAGCCACTGTGCCCGGCTCAGAAGCATGTTGACCAGGAAAAAAAATCTCCTTGCTCAGTTTCTACACGTGTCTTTCTCCTTCTCTTTCCATGTATATGTATAAAGATACAATAAGTTCATCACAGACTCGTGATTTTTCAAAATCATTGCAATTATTACTTTTCCTTTCTTTCTTTCTTTCTCTTTCTTTGTTTCTTCTTTCTTTTTCTTTCTTTTCTTTCTTTCCTTTCTTCTTTCTTTCTCCTTCCTTCCTTCTTTCCCTTCTTTCCTTTCTTTCTTTTTCTTTTTCAGACACAGTCTCGCTCTGTCACCCAGGCTGGAGTGCAGTGGTGTGATCTCGGCTCACTGCAACCTCTGCCTCCCGGGTTCAAGTGATTCTCCTGCCTCAGCCTCCTAAGCAGCTGGGATTGCAAGCACCCACCACCACGCCCGGCTAATTTTTGTATTTTTAGTTGAGACAGGTTTTGCCCTGTTGGCCAGGCTGGTTTCAAACTTCTGACCTCAGGTGATCCGCCCACCTCGACCTCCCAAAGTGCTGGGATGACAGGCGTGAGCCACCGCGCCCCGCCAGTTTTCTTGACGACTGAGTTTTTGGTGCTCTTTTAAATTATATGTATATATAATACATATAAAATAAAATATATGTTTTAAATTATGTAAAATATATGTGTAATAAAATTTAAATACTTGTATTTTCTTTATGCTACAACCAATTACATTATATATAACTATATAATTATAGTCTCATATTAAATCTTATATTCTCTTAAATTATAAGAAGAATTCCACCAGTTCTAGCATTAAGAGAAGACGAATATTTAAGGTGACAGATATCCCAAGTGAACCGAGTTGATTTTTACAAATTACACGAATGCATTACATGACCACAAGTACCTAAATTATGCTCTTTTGCTTTTATGCATCAACTTTACAAACGGGGCCGGGCGCGGTGGCTCACGCCTGCAATCCCAGCACTTTGGAAGGCTGAGGAGGGCAGATCACGAGGTCAGGAGTTCGAGACCAGCCTGACCAACATGGAGAAACCCCGTCTCTACTAAAAATACATCAATTACTCGGGCATAGTGCTGGACTCCTGTCATCCCAGCTACTCGGGAGGCTGAGGCAGGAGAATCGCTTGAACCCGGGAGGCGGAGGTTGCAGTGAGCCGAGATCGCACCACTGCACTCCAGCCTGGGTGACAGCGTGAAACTCTGTCTCAAAAAATAAATAAGTCAAATAAATAAATAAATAAAAACTTAAAAAAAAAAAAAACCCAGCCCCTTAAATCTGGTATTCCCGGCTAATGCCAGGAGAAACTCCCGACTGCGACAGCTTCCCAGCTGGCTGACGGACACCGTCTAGTTTCTCAATGGAGAGACATTATTTCAGCTACCTCTGTTTTCTCAGCCGTCACCTACGAGACTGGAGGTAGCTTCTCAAATCCCTCAGCCGTGATGATCCGGCCAGCTCAGTCCTGGAGAAGGAACGGCTTGTCACTCACTCACTTACCCGGTACAAATTGAAATCTTCAGAGTCCCGGTTGGTTCGTTAGCGAATCGGGGCTACGTCGCTCGGCCTCCGTGGGACCACATGATAGATTTTGCCTAAGAAGCAATTAATAGATTCATCAGTTATTTGAAGCACACGTTCTGTGTGTGTGTGGGGTGTGTGTGTGTGTGTGTGTGTGTGTGTGTGTGTGTGTGTGGTTGGAGCAGGGGAGTGACTAGGCCCTGTCTACAACTTTAACCGTCATTGTATGTGGTTAGGATCAACCATTCAATGTCAAATGAATTCCAATGCACTCTCAACAGCGGGTCACTGGACAAGGACCCCCCAGTTACGCCAGCCACCCCATCCTATGTGGATGTTCACTGTTTTTTTGGTTTTTTTGTGTGTGTGTGCGTTTTTTTTTTTTTTTTTGAGATGGAGTTTCACTCTTGTCGCCCAGGCTGGAGTGCAATGGCACATTTTCAGCTCACTGCAACTCCGCCTCCTGGGATCAAGCAGTTCTCCTGTCTCAGCCTCCCGAGTAGCCGGGATGACAGGCACCTGCCACCATGCCCGGCTAATTTTTGTATTATTAGTAGAGACAGGGTTTCACCATGTTGGTCAGGCTGGTCTCGATCTCCTGACCTCAGGTGATCCGCCCGCCTCGGCCTCCCAAAAAGTGGTGGGATGACAGGCGTGAGCCACCGCGCCCGGCCGGACGTCCACTCTTAAATACAGGTGCACTGTCTGGGTTAACCCTTCTGGCTAGTGGACTTACAGGTGCAGCAAATCCCATTATTTCATTCCTTTCATTGCTTAACCCTCCAACCCTTCCCCGAGCCCTCAAAGTCCATTCTATCATTCTCATGCCTTTGCGTCCTCGAAGCTTGGCTCCTACTTATAAGTGAGAACATAATGATGTTTGATTGTCCGTTCCTGAGTTACTTCACTTACAGTCACGGCCTCCAGCTCCATCCAGATGGCTGGGAATGCTATTATTTTCTCCCTCTTTATGGCTGAGTAGTATTTGGGGGAGATACCAAACTTCCAAGGTTCTTAGTCACCTTCAGGGCTGGGACTAGAGTAAGGCATTTATCTAGGGTGGGCACCAGACTGATTTTATTATTATTTTATTATAATAATTATAAAATAAATATTATTATTTATAATAATATTATTAATAATTATAATTAATTATAATTATAATTAATTATTATATAATTATATAATTATAATTAATTATATATAATTATTATATAATTATATAATTATAATTAATTATAATAATAATATTATTATTATTATCTGAGATGGAGTCTCGCTCTGTCTCCCAGGCTGGAGTGCAGTGGCGCGATCTCGGCTCACTGCAGCCTCCGCCTCCCGGGTTCAAGCGATTCTCCTGCCTCAGCCTCCTGAGTAGCTGGGATCACAGGCACCTGCCACCACTCCCAGCTAATTTTTGTATTTTTAGCAGAGTCGGGGTTTCACCTTGTTGGCCAGGATGGTCTCAAACTCTTGACTTCAGGTGATCTAACCCCCCCTTCTTGACCTCCCAAAGTGCTGAGATTACAGATTACGGCCCCTGTGCCTGGCCGGGGCACCAGATTCAAAAGGATACCAAAAGCTGAGTCAGCGAGACAAGTAAGAATTTATTGCAATGAGTTTGAAAAATCAAGAAGATTGTCACAAGTCTGCAATGAATACAATATCTCAAGAAACAGGTGCAGGTAAAGACAGGTAGAAATGGCAGGTCACGGTGGTTCATGCTTGTAATCCCAGCACTTTCGCTTGACCCCAGGACCTTGAGACCAGCCTGGCCAACATAGCAAGACCCCATCTCTACAAAAACTTTGAAACATGAAGTGGGCATGACGGCATGAGCTTGTAATCTGAGCTACTTGGGAGGTTGAGGTGGGAGGAGGGCTGGAGCCCAGGAGGCCAAGGCTGCAGTAAACTGTGATTGAATCTCTTCACTCCAGGCTGGGGGGACAGAGAAACACCCTGTTGTCTAAAAATAAAAATCAAGAGAAATCCAATAACGGTTTGATGAACGCAATGGCAACATTTTATAAGTAGACGGATGCGTGTACATACAGATAGGGTAACTTACTGAGCCTTACCTGAGCTTAAGGAGGGGAAAATGCCCTTATCCTTTTTTTTTTTTTTTTTTTTTTGTTTCCTGAGATGGAGTCTCGCTCTGTCGCCCAGGCTGGAGTGCAGTGGTGCAATCTTGGCTCACTACAACCTCTGCCTCCCGGGTTCACGCCATTCTCCTGCCTCAGCCTCCCGAGTAGCTGGGATTACAGGCGCCCGCCACCACGCCCGGCTAATTTTTGTATTTTTAGTAGAGACGGGGTTTCACCATGTTGCCCAGGATGGTCTCGAACTCCTGACCTCAGGTGATCCATCCGCCTCGGCCTCCCAAAGTGCTGGGATTACAGGCTTGAGCCACCGCGCCCGGCCACAAACATATTTTTAATATAGTTTCAAAAGAAGAAAAAGCAGGTCATAAAACCCTCATATGTTTTCCTAATGTTTTATTAGTTTCATTTTTTTATTGTTATTATTGTTTAGATTTGCCAGCATGTCCAAAGAACCTTTATTACTTTTTATAATTGCCTGTTACGCTTTCTTGCCCAATATCTTTGGAGCAGGAGTTTCTGTGGTAGGGGTTTCTTCTATTTTAGGGCTGGAGCCTTTTTTGTTGTTGTTGTTGTTGTCTTGAGACGGAGTCTCGCTCTGTCGCCCAGGCTGGAGTGCAGGGGCGCGATCTCGGCTCAGTGCAACCTCCGCCTCCCGGGTTCAAGCGATTCTCCAACCTCAGCCTCCCGAGTAGCTGGGATTACAGGCACCTGCCACCACGCCCGGCTAATTTTTGTATTTTTAGTAGAGATAGGGTTTCACCATGTTGGCCAGGCTGGGCTCGAACTCCTGATTTTGTGATCCACCTGTCTCGACCTCCCAAAGTGCTGGGATTATAGGCATGAACCACCACACCCGGCCACTACTTTATTTTTAATCGGCCAATAATTATGCATGCGTCCAGGGTGCAATGTTACGTGTTCATCCATGGGCGCAATGTCGAATGATTAAATCACGTTAAGGCATCCACTGCCTCACCTCCTTATATCACTGTGTGTTTTGTATCAGTGGGAACATTTCACATGGCCGGGCACGGCGGCTCACGCCTGTCATCCCAGCACTTTGGGAGGCCGAGGCGGGCGGATCACGAGGTCAGGAGATCGACACCATCCTGACTAACATGGTGAAATCCCGCCTCTGCTAAAAATACAAAAATTAGCCGGGCGTGGTGGTGTGCACCTGTCATCCCCGCTACTCAGGAGGCTGAGGCAAGAGAATCGCTCGAACCCGGGAGGTGGAAGTTGCCGTGAGCCGATCTCGTGCCACTGCCCTCCAGGATGGGCGACGAGAGCAAAACTCCGTCTCTGAAATCTATGATTCGCACGATGTAAATTAGACAATTGATCGTCACACAGCGTCCGTCGGGACCTCACCCATAGTGGGAGAGAAAATTAAACAAACAAACAAACAAAAAAAACCAGTTTCAGGAGGATCCCCATGAAGCTGTAAAAACAAGCAAGCCTTCTAAATACGTGAGTGCTGCTGTCAGAAAACAAGACTTCAGAGAAACATACAAATCACCGTATCCAGCCGTAATAACGGAGTTCAAAGCAGGGAGGATATGAAAAATTCATCGCGTGTCTACCCGGAACGACGGATGCAAACGATGCCACTTTGTCTATATTTGTACAATATGTTCTCGTTGGCACATACGGGATGATCATTGTTTCGTTAAATACCTGACATTTCTGTAACAGTGCAAAGATGACTGCGGGAGTCAGCGTCTCCCACTCTAGGAGGGCAGGAAGAAAAGAAAGAAAGAAAACGGGGTCAGAAGGAATGAGAGCCTGGGGGGACCTTTATCTCAATCAGGTGGTTGGGCCGGGCCAGGGTGGCTCAGGCCTGTCATCCCAGCACTTTGGGAGGCTGAGGCGGGAGGATCACCTGAGGTCAGGAGTTCGAGACCAGCCCGGCCAACGTGGTGAAACCTCGTCTCTACTAAAAATACAAAAATTAGCCAGGCGTGTTGGCAGGTGCCTGTGATCCCAGCTACTCGGGAGACTGAGGCATGAGGATAGCTTGAACCTGTGAGGCGGAGGTTGCACTGAGCCGAGATTGTGCCACTGCACTCCCGCCTGGGCGACAGAGCAAGATTTCATCTCAAAAAAAAAAAAAAAAAAAGAGTTTCTTGAATTCATTCTCAAGGTCAGGGTATGTGATGTGAAACTCTCCTAAATGCTGAGAAGATGGAAATACGTTTTGGTGCACGTCTATCATCCCAGCTACACGGGAGGCTGAGGTGAGAGAATCTGTTGAGCCCAGGAGGTCGAGGCTGCAGTGAGCTGAGATTGCACCACTGCACTCCAGCCTGGGTGACAGAGGGAGACCCTGTCTCAAAAAAGAAGAAAAAAGCTTTCAAACTGCTCCAATTTTTTTTTTTTTTTTTTTTTCCTGAGACGGAGTCTCGCTCTGTCGTCCAGGCTGGAGTGCCGTGGCGTGATCTCGGCTCTCTGCAACCTCCGCCTCCCGGGTTCACGCCATTCTCCTGCCTCAGCCTTCAGAGCAGCTGGGACGACAGGTGCCCGCCACCACGCCCGGCTAACTTTTTGCATTTTTAGTAGAGATGGGGTTTCACTATGTTGGCCAGGATGGTCTGGATCTCCTGACCTCGTGATCCACCTGCCTCAGCCTCCCAAAGTGCTGGGATGACAGGCGTGAGCCACCGTGCGCTACTTTTTTTTTTTTTTGAGACAGAGCCTCGCTCTGTTGCCCAGGCTGGAGTGCAGTGGCATGATCTCGGCTCACTGCAACCTCTGCCTCCTGGGTTCAAGCGATTCTCCTGCCTCAGCCTCCCGAGTACATGGGATTACAGGTGCCCGCCACCACACCCGGCTAATTTTTATATTTTTTGTCGAGACCAGGTTTAGCCATGTTGGCTAAGCTGGTCTCGAACTCCCGACCTCAGGTGATCCACCTGTCTCGGCTTCCCAAAGTGCTGGGATTGTCTCGGCTTCCCAAAGTGCTGGTGTGAGTCACTGCTCCAGATTCTTAAGTCACATAAACACAACATGCCACTTCTCATACCTCAGAGAAGGCAAGAAATTACGATTTTTCCTGCCGACTCAGAAATTCGAATAGCAAAGTATCCCTTGAATAATATAACCAGGTTATTCCAGTTTGCATATCTTTTGTTTGTTTGTTTTTTGTTTGTTTTTGAGACGGTGTGTCACTCTGTCACCCAGGCTGGAGTGCCGTGGCTTGATCTCGGCTTGCTGTAACCTCCACCTCGTAAATACGATTCTCCTGCCTCAGCCTCCTGAGTAGCTGGCAGTACAGGCACCTGCCACCACACCCGGCTAATTTTTGTATTTTTTTTCTTTTTTTTTTTCAGTAGAGACCAGGTTTTGCCATGTTGGCCACATTGATCTCCAACTCCTGACCTCAAGGAATCCGCCCTCCTCGGCCTCCCAAAGGGCTGGGATTACAGGTGTGAGCCACCGTGCCCGGCCTCCAGTTTGCATATCTTGCTGACAGCTTGAATTCGCTGGATGAGTCCAGTTTGATAATGCAGGTGAGCAATATTGCTTTCCTTGCTGCAGAGAAGGTCACCGACGAAATGACATCTATCCTCAGTATCCAAGGCGGTCAGATATATTCTGAATATATTCTTTTTTTTTGAGACAGGGTCTCACTCCGTCCCCCAGGCTGGAGTGCAGTGGCACAATCTCAGCTCACTGCAACCTCCGCCTCCCGGATTCAAGCGATTCTCCTGCCTCAGCTTCGCAAGTAGCTGGGATGACAGGCACCCACCACCACACCCGGCTAATTTTTGTATTTTTAGTAGCGACGGGGTTTCCCCATGTTGGTCAGGCTGGTCTCGAACTCCTGACCTCAGGTGATCCGCCCGCCTCGGCCTCCCAAAGTGCTGGGATGACAGGCGTGAGCCACCGCGCCCGACCTGCATTTTTAAAACTTAATATTATGCAGTGTTCACTGTTGCCAACCAAATGTACCCTTTCCCACAAAAGACAGCTTTTTTTTTTTCCTGTCTATAGCAATATATATATTTTTTAATTGTGGTAGAGCACACATAATATAATCTCTGCCATTTTAGCCATTTTAAATAGGAGTACAATTCGGCCGGGCACGGTGGCTCACACCTGTAACCCCAGTACTTTGGGAGGCTGAGGTGGGCTGATCAGGAGATCAGAAGACTGAGACCATCCTGGCCAACATCGTGAAACCCCGTCTTTACTAAAATACAAAAAATTAGCCAGGCACGGTGGTGCACGCCTGTAGTCTCAGCTACTTGGGAGGCTGAGGCAGGAGAATGGCGTGAACTCAGGAGGTGGAGGCTGCAGTGAGCTGAGATCGCGCCACTGCACTCCAGCCTGGGTGACAAGAGCGAGACTCCGTCTCAAAAAAAGGAAAAAAGAAAAAAAAATTAAATATCGTGCAATGTTCATTGCTGCCAACTGAATGTACCTTTTTCCTCAAAAGAAAGCTTCTTTTCCTGTCTATAGCAATATAATTTTTTTAAATTGTGGTACAGCACACATAGTGGAATCTCTGCCATTTTAGCCGTTTTAAACAGTACAATTCGGCCAGGCACGGTGGTTCACGCCTGTCATCCCAGCAGTTTGAGAGGCTGAGGTGGGTGGATCACATGAGGTCAGGAGTTCAAGACCAGCTGGTCAACATGGTGAAACTCCGTCTCTACTAATAATACAAACATTAGCTGGGTGTGTTGGTACATGCCTCAGTAATCCCAGCACTTTGGGAGGCTGAGGCAGGTGGATCTCACGAGGTCAGGAGTTCGAGACCAGCCTGACCAACACGGGGAAACCCCGTCTCTACTAGTAACACAAAAATTAGCCGGGTGTGGTGGTGGGTGCCTGTAATCCCAGCTACTCGGGAGGCTGAGGCAGGAGAATTGCTTGAACCCGAAGGCAGAGGTTGCAGTGAGCCAAGATCACGCCACCGCACTCCAGCCGTGGGAACAAGAGTAAAACTCCATCCCCCCCCCAACAAAAACATATTACAATTTAGTGATGCTAAGTACATTGAAATAATTGTGCAACCATCGTCACTAACCACTTCCAGAACGTTTTCATCTTCCCAAACAGAAACTCTGTCCCCATGAAACACCAATCCCGCATTTTACCCCCAGCCCCTACCACTTATAGTTCTAGTTTCTGTCCCTGAGAAATCTTGCACTGTTCTAGACATTTTACATAAGTGGAGTCATACACTATGTGCTCTTTCCTGTCTGGCTTCTCTCACTGGGCCTGATGTCTTCAAAGTTCATGCACGCTGCAGCCTGCGTCTGACCCTCATTCCTTTTCCTGGCTGTATAGTATTCCATTGTGTGGGCCTGATGTCTTCAAGGCTCATCCATGCAGCAGCCTGCGTCTGACCCTCATTCCTTTTCCTGGCCGTATAGTATTCCATTGTGTGGGCCTGATGTCTTCAAGGTTTACCCACACTGCAGCCTGTGTCTGACCCTCATTCCTTTTCCTGGCTGTATAGTATTCCATTGTGTGGGCCTGATGTCTTCAAGGCTCATCCATGCAGCAGCCTGCGTCTGACCCTCATTCCTTTTCCTGGCCGTATAGTATTCCATTGTGTGGGCCTGATGTCTTCAAGGTTTACCCACACTGCAGCCTGTGTCTGACCCTCATTCCTTTTCCTGGCTGTATAGTATTCCATTGTGTGGGCCTGATGTCTTCAAGGCTCATCCATGCAGCAGCCTGCGTCTGACCCTCATTCCTTTTCCTGGCTGTATAGTATTCCATTGTGTGGGCCTGATGTCTTCAAGGTTTACCCACACTGCAGCCTGTGTCTGACCCTCATTCCTTTTCCTGGCTGTATAGTATTCCATTGTGTGGGCCTGATGTCTTCAAGGCTCATCCATGCAGCAGCCTGCGTCTGACCCTCATTCCTTTTCCTGGCCGTATAGTATTCCTTTGTGTGTCTCTTCTCTCACTGGGCTGATGTCTTCAAGGTTCATCCATGTGGCAGCCTGCGGCTAACCCTCATTCCTTTTCCCGGCTGTATAGTATTCCATTGTGTGGGCCTGATGTCTTCAAGGTTCATTCATGCTGCAGCCTGCGTCTGACCCTCATTCCGTTTCCTGGCTGTATAGTATTCCTTTGTGTGTCTCTTCTCTCACTGGGCCTGATGTCTTCAAGGTTCATCCATGTGGCAGCCTGCGTCTGACCCTCATTCCTTTTCCTGGCCGTATGGTATTCCATTGTGTGGGCCTGATGTGTGCAATGTTCATCCTCACTGCAATCTGCGTCTGACCCTCATTCCTTTTCCTGGCCGTATAGTATTCCTTTGTGTGTCTCTTCTCTCACTGGGCTGATGTCTTCAAGGTTCATCCATGTGGCAGCCTGCGGCTAACCCTCATTCCTTTTCCCGGCTGTATAGTATTCCATTGTGTGGGCCTGATGTCTTCAAGGTTCATTCATGCTGCAGCCTGCGTCTGACCCTCATTCCGTTTCCTGGCTGTATAGTATTCCTTTGTGTGTCTCTTCTCTCACTGGGCCTGATGTGTTCAAGGTTCATCCATGTGGCAGCCTGTGCCTGACCCTCATTCCTTTTCCTGGCTGTATAGTATTCCATTGGGTGTCTGTCCTCTCACTGCGCCTGATGTGTTCAAGGTTCATTCATGCTGTAGCCTGCGTCTGACCCTCATTCCTTTTCCTGGCTGTATAGTATTCCTTTGTGTGTCTCTTCTCTCACTGGGCCTGATGTCTTCAAGGTTCATCCACACTGCAGCCTGCGTCTGACCCTCATTCCTTTTCCTGGCTGTATAGTATTCCATTGTGTGGGCCTGATGTCTTCAGGGTTCATTCACACTGCAGCCTGCGTCTGACCCTCATTCCTTTTCCTGGCTGCATAGTATTCCACTGTGTGTCTAGAGCCAGTTCTGTTTACCCATTCATCCACCAAGGGACACCTGGATTTATTCCACCTTTGAGCTGTTGTGAATGATGATGCTACGAACTTGGGTATAGCAGAATGCTCTGTTTTTCTAGGAAAATTTGGAGAGGAACAAAATATGTTCACCCATGAGACCGTGTCCTTTGCAGGGGTGTCAGTGGAGCTGGAAGCCATTATCCTCAGCAAACGAACACAGGAACAGAAAACCAAACATTGCAGGTTCTCACACATAAGTGGGAGCTGAATAGTGAGAACACATGGACACAATGAGAGGAACATCACACACCAGGGCCTGTCACGGGGTAGAGGGGTGGAAGGGAGAGCAACAGGAAAAATAACTAATGCATGGTGGGCTTAATACCTAGGCGATGGGTTGACAGGTACAGCAAACCACCATGGCACACGTTTATGTAACAAACTTGTCCACCCTGCCCGCATGCCCCAGAGCTTTATTTTACTTTACTTTATTTTATTTTATTTTACTTTACTTTTTTTTTTTTTTTTTTTTTGAGACGGAGTCTCGCTGTGTCACCCAGGCTGGAGTGCAGTGGTGCTATCTCGGCTCACTGCAACCTCCACCTCCCGGTTCATGCCACTCTCCTGCCTCAGCCTCCCGAGTAGCTGGGATTACAGGCACCTGCCACCTCGCCCGGCTAGTTTTTTGTATTTTTAGTAGAGACGGGGTTTCACCATGTTCGCCAGGATGGTCTCGATCTCCTGACCTCGTGATCCGCCCGCCTCGGCCTCCCAAAGTGCTGGGATTACAGGCCTGAGCCACCGCGCCCGGCACCCCAGAGCTTAAAATAACATTTTTTTAAAAGTTGACATAGTACAAAGAAAACAAAGCATAATTATTTTCATAGTCATTTACTAGAGAATAAGACAGAGAGTAATAGAGACACACAAGTGATGTGTGATTGTCACAGCTAAGTGGAAATACGGCTGGTATAATTTGCATCTTTACCTTTTCAAGGCCGGGTGTGGTGGTCCACGCCTGTCATCCCAGCACTTTGGGAGGCCGAGGTAGGTGGATCACCTGGGGTCAGGAGTTCGAGACCAGCCTGGCCAACATGAAAAAAACCCGCATCTACTAAAGACACAACAATTACCCTGCAATGGCAGGTGCCTATAATCCCAGCTACTCGGGAGGCTGAGGCAGGAGAATCGCTTGAACTCGGGGGGTGGAGGTTGCAGTGAGCCGAGATTGCCCCACTGCACTCCAGCCTGGGTGACAGAGTGAGGCTCTGTCTCAAAAAAAAAGAAAAAAGAAAAAGAAAAAGTTTCCAAGGTTGCTAATGTTTCTGCCGTGGACAATATCAGGGGTTGGCGTGGGGGTAGGAGGGGAAATTATTTTGTAATAACACAGTATCCGACTCTGAATTCAATTGTCAATAAAAAACGTATTATGTAATTTCGCTTCTATCAGCATCTGAAGCCTAACCTTTCATTTCTTTCTCGTCGAAAGGATATCTGTCCCTTAGAAACCACGGCCTGTGTTTTGAGCACCTGTAAAATATATCTTTAAAATCACCTGAACTCTTTATGTATGTATGTATTTTTTATTTATGTATTTATTTATTTAGAGATTGAGACGGAGTCTCGCTCTGTCGTCCAGGCTGGAGCGCAATGGCCCGATCTCGGCTCACTACAACCTCCGCCTCCCGGGTTCAAGCGATTCTCCTGCCTCAGCCTCCCGAGTAGCTGGGATGACAGGTGCCCACCACCACGCCCGGCTAATGTTTTGTGTTTTTAGTAGAGACGGGGTTTCACTACGTTGCTCAGGCTGGTCTCGAACCCCTGACCTTGTGATCCACCCGCTTCAGCCTCCTCCCGAAGCGCTGGGATGACAGGCGTGAGCCAGCGCGCCGGGCCAAAAAAAAAAAAAAATCATCCTGAGTCTTTTTTAAAAACGTTTGGAACAAGTGTCTGGGAGACAATGAGAACCACCTGTGCGAGATGCACGCGTCCTCATTTTTCACAACAAATCCGTCCGGCCTGTTGCTGTGCTCGTGAGCTCTCTGCAGAGAAAAGTTGTTCATCTCGGCTGTTTTCTACTTCGGTCGCCTCCAGGGTTCTTGCAGACCTGGGGTAATGTCTTCTAGAGGAAGGCCTTTTGCAAACCTTTGATCTGGCCTGTTCTATTGATGTCAAGCAATTCCTGTGTCTGCAGATGGGGGAGGATCCAGCCAGCTCTGTCCTGATCCAACGTGAGGCACGAGTTTGGGGGTCTGCTTTCCCCTGAGAGGCAACCCCCCAAGTCTGAAACGGGCGCCTAATCCTCGGGCAAAAGAACTTCCCGCTTTTGGACGCAGGAAAAGAAACTGCACTCCGGGTTCGAACACAGAGATCTGTGTCTTTTCTGAGGTTGTCTTCTAGAGAGTTACGACGCAGCCTAAGAACCATGTCAATATGTGCCCACACCTGTGATAATTTCAGCCAGACACAAATCTGCCGTGTGTGCTGATCCAAAAAAAAAAAAAAAAAAAAATCCTTCTCCCAAGGCCAACGTTGGAAATGAATGTTTTAAAGGCCGGGGCAGGTTCCACAAGGAAAGGCCGTTTCAGAAAGACAAGCAGCATGTTCTGCGGTGGGCGGAGGACGGCCCTCAGCGAAATACACGGAGTATCCGTGACAAACGGGACGTTTCCAGTAAATGAGCAGAGCTGTTTGGAAAAGGCTGGTAAAGAGGACGCTTTTCTGACCAAACAGAAGCAACTTACACGTTTAAAATCATCTGAACTTTCTTTCTTTTTCTTTTTCTTTCTCTTTCTTTCTTTCTTTCTCTTTCTTTCTTTCTCTTTCTCTCTCCTTCCTTCCTTCCTCCTTCTTTCCTTCTTTCTTTCTTTCTCTCTCTCCTTCCTCCTTCTTTCCTTCCTTCCTTTCCTTCCTTCCTTCTTTCCTTCTTTCTTTCTTTCTCTCTCCTTCCTTCCTTCCTCCTTCTTTCTTTCCGTCCTTCTTTCCTTCTTTCTTTCTCTTTCTTTCTTTCTTTTTTCTTTCTTTCTCTCTCCTTCCTTCCTTTTCTCCCTTCCTTTCCTTCCCTCCCTCCCTTCCTTCTTTCCTTGCTTTCTTTCTTTCTCCTCTCTCTTTCCTTCCTTCCTCCTTCTTTCCTTCTTTCTTTCTTTCTCTCTCCTTCCTTCCTTTCCTTCCTTTTCTTCCTTTTCTTCCTTCTTTCCTTCTTTCTTTCTCTCTCTCCCTCTTTCCTTCCTTCCTCCTTCTTTCCTTCCTTCCTTTCCTTCCTTCCTTCTTTCCTTCTTTCCTTCTTTCTTTCTCTCTCCTTCCTTCCTTTCCTTCCTTCCTTCTTTCCTTGTTTCCTTCTTTCTTTCTTTCTCTCTCTCCTTCCTTCCTTCCTCCTTCTTTCCTTCTTTCCTTTCTTCCTTCTTTCCTTCTTTCTTTCTCTCTCCTTCCTTCCTTTCCTTCCTTTCCTTCCTTCCTTCCTTCCTTCTTTCCTTCCTTCTTTCTTTCTTTCTTTCTTTCTTTCTTTTTCTTTCTTTCTTTCTTTCTTTCTTTCTTCCCTCCCTTCACTCCCTTCCTTCTTTCCTTCTTTCCTTCTTTCTTTCTCTCTCTCTCTCTTTCTTTCTTTATTTCTTCCTTCCTTTCTTTCTTTCTTTTCTACACTGAGACAGAGTCTCACTCTGTCACCCAGGCCAGAATGCAACAACACGATCACGTTTAAGAGTTTGCAAGCATGGCAGTTGAAGGGTGTGGAGAAAAAACCAAGGTTGGGAAGTCTGGGCTGTGTGTCCTGGAGACTGTGAGCTGTGTGTGCCGGGCTTGGCTGATTTCTTTGAATTAGGCGGAATGCCTCTCTTTTCTTGCCACACATTTGCTAAAGGATCTTCTCTCTGTGTCACCTTTGCTCTCCTGCAGCTGTATAGAGAATGCATCTCCCAGGGCTGGACACGGTGGCTCAGACTTGTAATCCCAGCTACTCAGGAGGCTGAGGCAGGAGAATTGCTTGAACCCGGGAGGCAGAGGCTGGAGTGAGCTGAGATCGTGCCATTGCACACTCCAGCCAGGGCGACAAGAGTGACACTCCGTCTCCAAAAATAATAAAAATTATTATTATTTTTTTAATTTAAAAAATGCATCCTCTGGCCGGGCGCGGTGGCTCACGCCTGTCATCCCAGCACTTTGGGAGGCCGAGGCGGGCAGATCACGAGGTCAGGAGATCGAGACCATCCTGGCCAACATGGTGAAACCCCGTCTCCACTAAAAATACAAAAATTAGCCGGGCGAGGTGGCGGGCGCCTGTGGTCCCAGCTACTCGGGAGGCTGAGGCAGGAGAATGGCGGGAACCCGGGGGGCGGAGCTTGCAGTGAGCTGAGATCCGGCCACTGCACTCCAGCCTGGGCGACAGAGCGAGACTCCGTCTCAAAAAAAAAAAAAAAATTAAATTTTTTTAATTTTTAATTTAAAAAATGCATCCCCTGGCCGGGCGCGGTGGCTCACGCCTGTCATCCCAGCACTTTGGGAGGCCGAGGCAGGCGGATCACCTGAGGTCAGGAGTTCAAGACCAGCCTGGCCAACACGGTGAAACCCCATGTCTACTAAAAATACAAAGATTAGCCGGGCGAGGTGGCAGGTGCCTGTCATCCCAGCTAATCAGGAGGCTGAGGCAGGAGAATGGCGTGAACCCGGGAGGCGGAGCTTGCAGCGAGCTGAGATCCGGCCACCGCACTCCAGCCTGGGCGACTGAGCGAGGCTCCGTCTCAAAAAAAAAAAAAAAAAAAAAAAAGCTCCCCTTTTTGAACTTCTCTCCCTTGTCCTTTCACTACTGAATTCTAAACTGGGAACCGGTTCCGTCGTTGGCTCCGTGCGGTGCCAACGGAAAAAAAAGTCACCGTTTCAGACAAGTCCAGCTCAGGAACGAAGATGTTTCGTGTGTGTTTTGGAAAACGTTTTATTTTGCAGACACTTTGGCACCTAATAATTGCATGTTTTTCAGGCGCCCCCCGTGACGTGTGGAGACGTGGGTCGTTGTGGAAGGATTTTGCATCAGGTTAATTCGTGCATCCGTCGCTTCAACTGCTTCATCTTTTTTTTTTTTTTACTGGAAACATGGAAAATGTGTTCCTTTCTCAATCTGGAGTTATACGTTGTTTATTAACTGTTGTCACCAGGCTCGGCCAGAATGTTTTCTTCTGTCACTAGGATGCGTCCCTTCTGTCGAACGGACACTTCCCTTCCTCCCTCCCCTCCCCTCCCCTCCCCTTCTTTTTAGACAGAATCTTGACTCCCCTCCCCTCCCCTTCCTTCCTTCCCTCCCCTCCCCTCCCCTCCTCTCCCTTCTTTTTAGACAGCCTTGACTCCCCTCCCCTCCCCTTCCTTCCTTCCCTTCCCTCCCCTCCTCACCCCTCCCCTTCCTTCCTTTCCCTCCCCTCCTCTCCCCTCCCCTCCCCTTCCTTCCTTCCCTTCCCTCCCCTCCTCACCCCTCCCCTTCCTTCCTTTCCCTCCCCTCCTCTCCCCTCCCCTCCCCTCCCCTCCCCTTCCTTCCTTCCCTTCCCCTCCTCTCCCTTCCCCTCCTCTCCCTTCCCCTCCTCTCCCTTCCCCTCCTCTCCCTTCCCCTCCTCTCCCCTCCCCTCCCCTCCCCTTCCTTCCTTTCCCTCCCCTCCCCTTCCTTCCTTTCCCTCCCCTCCTCTCCCCTCCCCTCCCCTCCCCTTCCTTCCTTTCCCTCCCCTCCCCTTCCTTCCTTTCCCTCCCCTCCCCTTCCTTCCTTTCCCTCCCCTCCCCTTCCTTCCTTTCCCTCCCCTCCTCTCCCCTCACCTCCCCTCCCCTCCCCTTCCTTCCTTCCCTTCCCCTCCTCTCCCTTCCCCTCCTCTCCCCTCCCCTCCCCTTCCTTCCTTTCCCTCCCCTCCTCTCCCCTCCCCTCCCCTTCCTTCCTTTCCCTCCCCTCCTCTCCCCTCCCCTCCCCTTCCTTCCTTTCCCTCCCCTCCTCTCCCCTCCCCTCCCCTCCCCTTCCCCTCCTCTCCCCTCCCCTTCCCCTCCCCTCCTCTCCGCTCCCCTCCCCTCCCCTTCCTTCCTTTCCCTCCCCTCCCCTTCCTTCCTTTCCCTCCCCTCCTCTCCCCTCCCCTCCCCTCCCCTTCCTTCCCTTCCCCTCCCCTCCCCTCCCCTCCCCTTCCTTCCTTCCCTTCCCTCCCCTTCCCTTCCTTCCCCTCCCCTCCCCTCCCCTCCCATCCCCTCCCCTTCCCTTCTTTTTAGACAAAGTCTTGACTCCCCTCCCATCTCCTTCCCTTCCCTTCCTCCCTCCCCTCCCCTTCCTTCCTTTCCCTCCCCTCCTCTCCCCTTCCTTCCTTTCCCTCCCCTCCCCTCCCCTTCCTTCCTTTCCTTCCCCTCCCCTTCCCTCCCTTCCCCTTCGTTCCCCTCCTCTCCCCTCCCCTCCCCTTCCCTTCTTTTTAGACAGAGTCTTGCTGTGTCTCCCAGGCTGGAGTGCAGTGGTGCGATCTCAGCTCACTGCAACCTCCGCCTCCCGGCTTCAAGCGATTCTCCTGCCTCAGGCTCCTGAGGAGCTGGGATTACAGGCAAGTTTTCAGCGTGCCCGACTCCTTTTTTCCTATTTTTAGTAGAGACAGGATTTCACCGTGCTGGCCAGGGTGGTCTCAAACTCCTGGCCTCCAGAGATCCACCTGCCTGGGCCTCCCAAAATGCTCGCATGACGCGTGTGAACCCCCCCTGCCCAGAGTCCTAAATCTGCTTTTCATAGGAGATGCCTTTGCAAAGGTAGCCTGAAGCTACATCAAGACTCTCGTTACATGAACTGGTCACAGGAGGGTCTGCCTAAAAATAGAGGAGGAAGAAAAATAAAAAAATAAAAATAAAAAAAAAAAAACGCAATCCTCCAAAGGCTGTGATAACCAAGGAAAATCATCCCAAGAAATACGAGCGGCTGGATTCTCTGTCCATTCAGGAGAGCGGATCGGGGCTCACTGGGAATAAGGTTTATCAGGACACAACTTGAGGTGTGTTCCTTTAGGCACAGAAAGGACCAAAACACTGTGGAATAGGAATGGTCCGGGCAGAACGGTCTTCAGTTGCCCGCAAGCTTTGTGAGCACCCGGTTTTACGCAGAACCCCGTCCGGGAAAGTCCAGGCGAACGGAACTCGCTGTCCAGTGGGCTTGGACGGGCTTCATCTTCTCCCGGCTTCAGCCAGTTGGAAAAAAATAAAAGACAAGGCAATTATGTAAAAGGCTTGACAGGGTACAAAGGGTTCCCGGAACATAAACTAACTTTCCCCACACAGCCCGGCTGTGAGGTAGGTAGGAAGGTGGGCGGCAAACCTGCTTTTGCCAATTTTCATCTGGACCTCGGAGACCCCAGGTAGCTCAGAAAAGGCCACACAGTGAGGCGGGTGGGGGGACAGCATAAAATCTCAGGCGTCCGCCAGGCCCGTCCCATACTTAAAATGATGAAGGGCCCGGTTGGTGAGATCCTTGGGAAAAGTGTTGAAAGAGGAAAGCTTGGGCCTCTCGGTTAATGGTTTAATTATGCGTCTCAGGATTTGCAAAGAGCACAGTAACCTTATGTGTGGGGGGCGGATTCTCAGTGTGCCCGTCCAGCCTTTCCCTTTTCTGCAGACAACCGGCCAATTTATACTTACGGGAAAATGAAGGATGAGCTGAAATGATGGCACAAAGTCCGTCCTCCAGACTCTTCCCGGACACACAGAAAAACAAAGAAGCGTCCTCAAAACACCAGCCCTCAGGTTGGACGTCAGCACCTCCTGCGAGACGAGCCCGGCCCATTTATTCAGCGGCTGTTTGGCTGGAAACATGGCCACAGGGCAACCGGGTCTGAATTTCTCTCTCCCGGGTGTCCAAGGATCAAGGCGGGTCATGAGGTTGGCAGAATTCGGAATCGCCGTCAGATTTGTTCTATGACCTGAGAGAAGCACAAAAGTCGTCCTGGGAGTCTCCCGTCCAAAGTCGAACTTCCAAAACGCCACACACACTCCCCACCGTAAAACCAGAGATAGAATTATTCACCAGGGGTCCTCCCGCTCCGGCCCAGGATTTCTCTAGAGGGGCTAATGGAAGCCGCTCACGTTTGCCGGATAAAAAGGTTGGCGATGAACAGTCTTGCCTGGGGCATAGGAAGGTGAGGAGCTGTGTGTGGCTTATATATATATATATATATATATAAACCATGAGAATCACGATGGAATGCGAGGCTTTGATGCCGGCTAGATCCACGTTTTATGAGGCAGGATTTTTAATATTGAAAGTCAGAAAGAGCTAGATGGTCTTTGGAGTACCAGGAGGTGAAGTCAAAGTGAAGGAATGTGGTCATAAAAAAGAAAAAAAAAAAAAAAAAAACTTGATTTTTCTTACCCAGAGGTTGCTCAAAACGAAAAAAAAAAAAAAAAAACACTTGATTTTTCTTACCCCGAGGTTAGTCAACGGGTGAGTCTAATTTTCTGAAAGGAAGTCTGAAATGAGACCAATTTGCAGTGGGGTTAGCCGGGACCTGCCTCACCCACGGGCCCACATCACCAACCCTCCTGTCGGGCGCTGAGTTTCCATCGCGGTTCTGGAAGGTGAGCTCATGCCAGGAACCCCTCCACCAACCCAACGTCTGACTCAAACCTTTGCAGAGACTAGGAAAGACCCAAAGAAAGTATGAAATCGGGGCCGGGCGCGGTGACTCACGCCTGTCATCCCAGCACTTTGGGAGGTCGAGGCAGGTGCATCACCTGAGGTCGGGAGTTCGAGACCAGCCTGGGCCAACATGGTGAAATCCCGCCTCTACTAAAAAACACAAAAATTAGCCGGGCGCGGTGGCGGGCGCCTGTCATCCCATGGACTCCGCAGGCTGAGGCTGGAGAATTGACTGAATCTGGGAGGTGGAGGTTGCAGGGAGCAAAGATCACGCCACTGCATTCCAGCCTGGGCCACAGAGTGACATTTCATCTCAAAAAAAAAAAAAAAAAGAGAGAGAAAGAAATGACCGGGCGCGGTGGCTCACGCCTGTCATCCCAGCACTTTTGGAGGCCGAGGCGGGTGGATCACTTGAGGTCAGGAGTTCGAGACCATCCTGGCTAACACGGTGAAACCCCGTCTCTACTAAAAATACAAAACATTAGCCGGGTGTGGCGGCGGCACCTGTAGTCCCAGCTACTCAGGAGGCTGAGGCGGGAGAACGGCGTGAACCCGGGAGGCGGAGGTTGCAGTGAGCTGAGATCACACCACTGCACTCCAGCTTGGGTGAGAGAGCCAGACTCCGTCTCAAAAACAAGACAAAACAAAAAAATTAACATTCTTGCAGCCAGATTTCCTAGTCTTTATTTTAGCTGTAACATCGCTTGTATAAGAAACACCTCTTTCCATCCTTCTAAAGGCGTATTTCTGAAAGCACACTTGGAGAGTTTTACGGAGCTGGAGCCACGGAGAGAGGAATAAAAAATCCTGGCCGGGCGCGGTGGCTCACGCCTGTAATCCCAGCACTTTGGGAGGCCGAGGCAGGTGGATCGCCTGAGGTCAGGAGTTCAAGACCAGCCTGGCCAACATGGTGAAACCCCGTCTCTACTAAAAATACAAAAATCAGCCGGGCGTGGTGGCAGGTGCCTGTAATCTCAGTTACTTGGGAGGCTGAGGCAGGAGAATCGCTTGAACTCGGGAGGCGGAGGTTGTGGTGAGCCGAGATTGCACCACTGCACTCCAGCCTGGGTGACAAAAGCAAAACTCCATCTCAAAAAGAAAGAAAGAAAGAAAGAAAGAAAGAAAGAAAGAAAGAAAGAAAGAAAGAAAGAAAGAAAGAAAGAAAGAAAGAAAGAGAGAGAGAGAGAGAGAGAGAGAGAGAGAAAGAAAGAAAGAGAGAGAGAAGGAACAGGGAGGGAGGGAGGAAGGAGAGAAAGAAAGAAAGAGAAAGAAAGAAGAAAGAAAGAGAAAGAAGAAAGAAAGAGAAAGAAGAAAGAAAGAGAGAAGGAAGGAAAGAAGGAAGGAGAAAGAAAGAAAGAAAGAAAGAAAGAAAGAAAGAAAGAAAGAAAGAAAGAAAGAAAGAAAGAAAGAAAAGAAAGAAAGAAAGAAAGAAAGAGAAAGAAAGAAAGAAAGAAAGAAAGAGAAAGAAAGAAAGAAAGAACAGGGAGGGAGAAAGGAAGGAGAGAAAGAAAGAAAGAAGGAAAGAAACGAAACCAGAGACTCCGTGGCAGATCCCGGGGTACATCTCCCCAGGGTGGCCACGGCTGACTACATTAGCAGGGCCCTGTGATCACGGGATGAGCGGCCTTGGTGGGACAGGTGTCTGCCGTGATCAAACGCTGGGTCGGCCGGTGTTGACAGGTGAGGTGCGGAGTTGCCCACGTGGCCCGCCTGGGCCTGGTCCACCGGCAGCAGGGAAGGAGGAGCCGAGCCCAGCTCGCTGCATTTGGAGGCTGTTACCAGGGAAACCAGGGGACAAGCTGAGACGCTTGGGGACGTCCTCTCCACCCAGGCACGTGGAGTCTCATATTAATCAACAGCCGGGCACGGGCTGGTGGCCTCTTACCCAGACGGATACACGCAGGACGGAAGCTCCCGGTGATGGCTCGTCACGGCTGGCACCTGCCCCAGTGGTCATGTTGAACAGGGACGTTGTTTCTACAGGAAAGGAGGGACGGATGTGTGTCTGGACACGCTCCAGGGTACCTCTCTGTCTGATCTTTCGGAAAAGACAGCATCTGTGGCTTGAGCTGGAGGCTCTGAAAGGCGAGAGCGTCAGAAACTTCATCTCAGGGAGCTGTCAGCTGGTGTTACCTTGTCACACCACCACCCTGCTCTGCCCAGACTGACTTCTCGGGCCGGGAGTGGGGTGGGGGGCAGGTGTCCCAGGAGGAAACGCACAGTGACTCTGGTTCTCCTGTGACTGTTTCCCCAGCAGTCCTTTCCCCCTTGGGACCTCTGTTTGTGTGAAGGGCATCGTCCGTCTCCGTTTGATGGCCTTGGTGGGATATTCTCATCCATGCACCTGCCACCGGAGATCTCTCTTGCAAACGTTCTATCCCGACTCAGAGGAGGCAGAGACACAGAGTTGGAGATGGAGCCCGGTTTGTTCTCCAGCCTTCGGACTCTCCGTTTGCGGCCTCATTGCGTCCTTTTGAATATTTTTCTTTTTTTTTTTTTTTTTTTGTTTTTTTTTTTTTTTTTGAGACGGAGTCTCGCTCTGTCGCCCAGGCTGGAGTGCAGTGGCCGGATCTCAGCTCACTGCAAGCTCCGCCTCCCGGGTTCACGCCATTCTCCTGCCTCAGCCTCCCGAGTAGCTGGGACTACAGGCGCCCGCCACCTCGCCCGGCTGGTTTTTTGTATTTTTTTTTTAGTAGAGACGGGGTTTCACCGTGTTAGCCAGGATGGTCTCGATCTCCTGACCTCGTGATCCACCCGCCTCGGCCTCCCAAAGTGCTGGGACTACAGGCTTGAGCCACCGCGCCCGGCCTGAATATTTTTCAAAAAGTTCATCCAAAACGCGGCTGCCCTCCGAGGAAGATTGCCTGACGGTGGACAGTGGGAAACGGACGGCATCGGCCCACGTGTGTTTCCTTTGCTTTTCCCTGATGATTATTGAGCGTCTTAATCCGTTTTCATACTGCTCATATATATACCTGAGGCCGGGCGCGGCGGCTCACGCCTGTCATCCCAGCACTTTGGGAGGCCGAGGCGGGCGGATCACGAGGTCAGGAGATCGAGACCAGCCTGACCAACATGGTGAAACCCCGTCTCTACTAAAAATACAAAAATTAGCCGGGCGTGGTGGCGGGCACCTGTCATCCCAGCTACTCGGGAGGCTGAGGCAGGAGAATGGCTTGAACCCAGGAGGCGGAGGTTGCAGTGAGCTGAGATCGTGCCACTGCACTGCAGCCTGGACGACAGAGCGAGACTCTGTCTCAAAAAGAAAAAAAAAAAGAGAGAGAGACATACCCAAGACTGGGTAATTTATAAAAAAAGAAAGAAAAAGAGGTTGAATGGACTCACAGTTCCCTCCCAGAAGCTCACTGCACAAACACAATGTGGGGAATTGGTCTTTAAAGTTTCAAAAGTGGGCAGGTTTAATCACTTCAGCAATACAAACTTTTTGTTTGTTTCTTTGTTTGTTTGTTTGTTTTGAGACAGGTTCTTACTCTATCACCCAGGCTGGAGGGCAGTGGTGCAATCTGGGCTCGCCGCAACCTCCGCCTCCCGGGTTCAAGCGATTCTCCTGCCTCAGCCTCCCGAGGAGCTGGGATTACAGGCACCTGCCACCACGCCCGGCCACTTTCTTGTATTTTTAATAGAGATGGGGTTTCAGCATGTTGGCCAGGCTGGTCTCAATCTCCTGACCTCATGATCCGCCCGCCTCGGCCTCCCAAAGTGCTGGGATGACGGGCGTGAGCCACCGCGCCCGGCCTACATGTTTTTTGGTTGCACGGATGGTTGGTAAAGTCTAGGCTCTTCCCACACCTGCACACTGAGTAACGTACATTGAACGCCAGAGGGAATTGTTCATGCCTCACTCCGCTCCTATCGTCCCGTCTTCCGAGTCTCCGACGTCCATGATTCTATCCCGTACGCCCCTAGGAACCCAGAGTGTAGCGTCTTCTTATAACTGACAACAGTGATTTTCTTGGTCTGTTTGTTTGCTTCTATTCCTGAGTTACTGTATTTAGGAGACTCGTCTCCAGCTCCATCCAAATTGCTACAAATGACATGATTTTGTCCTTTTTCATGGCTGAGTAGTATTCCACGGTGTGTGTAAACCACATTTTCATTTTCCTTTCTTTTTTTTTTTGAGACGGAGTCTCGCTCTGTCGCCCAGGCTGGAGTGCAGTGGCGCGATCTCAGCTCACTGCAACCTCCGCCTCCCAGGTTCAAGTGGTTCTCTCGTCTCAGCCTCCCGAGTAGCTGGGATCACAGGCACCTGCCACCAGACCCAGTTCATTTTTTTTTCTTCTATTTTTTGTATTTTTAGTAGAGACGGGGTTTCCCCATGTTGGCCAGGCTGGTCTTGAACTCCTGACCTCAGGTGACCTGCCCGCCTCGGCCTCCCACGGTGCTGGGATGACAGCTGTGAGTGACCATGCCCTTGTTTCTTTTCCTTTTTAATGTGCATGTTAAATGGTTCTGAGATACTCCTGGTTCTTCTATGGGAGTGTGATGTCCACGAGAAGGAAATGAGGGACAGCAAGCTCGGCTATGCACGTCTGCAGGGACAGCGGTGTCTATCTCTTGTGGGAAGGAAAGAATGTTCCAGGACCAGCTCTGAATCCAGGAATACACACCAGCTTTGGCTCCGAAGCGTTCCGAGCAGGCCAGGCTGCCGCTAATCACCCCGAATTATCCGTAAGGGGACGCATCGGGGAGCTGGCAATCCGTGGGGATAGAAGCTCATTACTTAATCACTCGCATGTTTAAATCGCATTATCGGAAAAGAAATTACTCTGGTGATCGAATTACAGATATTTATCTGCTAATCGCCCTGATTAACTGGCGATGTTAATCTGTCATTTTGAAAGCTAATATTAACAGCATCAATCTCGTTGGGAAAAAAAAAAAAATAAAACAGTTTAAGGGGAATAAAACCGGGTGGATGTAAAGCACCGTGTGTCGGAGGTCTCAGATCGAGGATGCCCTTGAGTGGGGCTGCCAGGGGACCCCGCTGGCCTCTTTTGGGTTGCAAAATACCCTCGCCTTGGAATGGTTCAAGACGGGGCTACCGCTGATGGGCTCAGAGGAGCTGAGGAAAAACATGCAGGGAACATGCATTTGGAGATACATCCCACAGGTTCTGAATACAGGTCCCCCAGGGAATGCCCTGCACGTGTATTCATGCAATTCACCCTCGATAAAAAGATCCCCCGGAATTCCAGCAAGGAAGGATTGAGTTATAAGGCTGCCTCTGATGGGCTCAGAGAAGCTGAGAAAAAGCACCCAGGGAACGTGCATTTGGAGATACATCCCACAGGTTCTGAATACAGGTCCCCCAGGGAATGCCCTGCAGGTGTATTCATGCAGTCCACGCTGGATAAAAAGATCCCCTGGAATTCCAGCAAGGAAGGATTGAGTTATCCAGCAGACACACGATGGGTTCCTCTCCCGTCCACTTGAGCCACATCGATGATGATCTCAGAGCGAGACTCCATCTCAAAAAAAAAAATTACCAAACAGTGTCCGCAGAATCACGGTGTCTTTTTCAGACAACGATTGGATGATGCTCTTCTTTTTGGAAAACTCGCAAGATTTGAGGACGGGGTTTGGATTCGCTCAAGAACAGTATGACGGCAGGTTCCGGCCCTTAGGAACCCCCTCTCTACTAAAAAAAAAAAAATATATATATATATATAAAAATCAGCCAGGCGTGGTGGTGGGCACCTGTCATTCCAGCTACGAGGGAGGGAGGCTGAGGCAGGAGAATTGCGTGAACGAGACTCGACTGGCCAGAAACGAAAAGGAATGTGCCACAATCTGAAAACCAAGGAAGGCAGAGAAAAGCGTCCAGGGTGCAAACACCAACGCCGTTTGCCGAGTGATGGTTTCCAAACGCGTGACCACGGTGGGCTGCGCGGTGGCTCTCCTGAAAAAACCGTGTTGACATCCAGACGCCAGGGAATGTAGCCTGACTTGCCACAGGGCCTTTGATTTGGAAAGTGAACACGATATCCATATGGGCGCGGTGGCTCACGCCTGTCCTTCCAGCACTTTGGGACGGAGAAGCCGGTGGATCATTTGAGGTCGGCAGTTCGAGACCAGCCCGGCCAACATAGAGAAACCCCGTCTCTACTAAAAATGTAAGATTAGCCGGGCGTGGTGACACACGCCTGGAATCCCAGCTACTCGGGAGGCTGAGGCAGGAGAATCGCTTGAACCCGGGAGGCGGAGGTTGCAGTGAGCTGAGATCACACCGCTGCACTCCAGCCTGGGGGACAGAGTGAGACCCTGTCTTAAAAAAAAAAAAAAAAAAGACAGGCTGAGTGGGAATCCATAGGATGGTGTAACGGAATAGATGATGTTCTCCCAAAACGTAACACCTTCCTCTTGATCCCTGGTTCCTTGGAATGAGACCTTCTGTGGGAAAGGGATCTTGGCAGGTGTCACTGAGGTCCAGACCTCACAATGGGGTCGTCCTGAATTATCTGGGTGTCCCCTAATTCCAATGACTTGTGTCTCCTAAGACACAGAAGAGGAGACACAGACACAGAGAAGGAGGCCACGTGGAGACGGAGGCAGAGGCTGGAGTGATGCGGCCACAAGCCCAGGGATGCCTGGAGCCCCCGGGATCTGGGAGAGGCAGGAAGGAGCCTCCGCTAGAGCCTCCAGAGGGAAGTGGGCACAATTGTAGTGGATGGAACTGTGGTTCTCCTAAAAGCTCTGTCCACATCCTAATTCCCAGAACTAGTGAACGGGACCTTATTTGGAAATAGGGTGTTTGTCCTAAGTGAAGGATCTAGAAATGAGATGATCCTGGATTAGGATGGGCCATAAATGCAATGGCAGGTGTCCTTGTAAGAGACAGAAGAGGAGACACAGACACAGAGGAGACGGCCACGTGGAGACGGAGGCAGAGACTGGAGTGATGCGGCCACAAGTCCAGGGATGCCTGGAGCCCCCGGGATCTGGGAGAGGCAGGAAGGAGCCTCCCCTAAGGCCCTAGAAGAAACCCAATAAAATTGTTTTGGATTGAACTATAGTCTCCCCCAAAAGTCATGTCTACATCCTAACTCCCTGAGCGCATGAATGGGACCTTATTCAGACATAAGGGTCTTTAGAGTGTAACTAAGTGAAGGATTTTGAGATAAGATCATTCTGGAGTAGGTGAGTCCCAAATCCAATGACAGGTGTCCTTCTAAGAGACAGAAGAGGAGACGGAGACACAGACACAGAGGAGGAGGCCACGTGGAGACGGAGGCAGAGACTGGAGTGATGCGGCCACAAGCCCAGGGACGCCTGGAGCCCCCAGGAGGTGGGAGAGGCAGGAAGGACCCTCCCCTGGGGACTCCAGAGGGAACACGGACCTGAGACTCCTGAATTTCAGACTTCTGGTCTTAAGAACTTGGACAGCATAAACTTATTTTTTTAGCCACCCAGTTTTGTTTTTTTTGTTTTCTTGTGGGGGGGGTATTTTTTTCTTTTTATTATGGCAGCTCACTGCAAACTCTGCCTCCCAGGTTCACGCCATTCTCCCGCCTCAGCCTCCCGAGTAGCTGGGACGACAGACACCTGCCACCACGCCCGGCTAATTTTTTGTATTTTTGGTCGAGACGGGGTTTCACCGTGTTAGCCAGTTGGTAAAAACAGTCTTTAAAATTTTTTTTAAATTTTTTAAATTAAATTTTAAATTTTTTAAATTAAAAATTTTAAATTTTTTAATTAAAAAAATATTTTAACTGTTGGTAAAAATATTCCACCAACCTAGAGTTAATTTACTGACAGATCCTGCAGCCAGGGGTGGGGCTGTGGGTCCCCGAGGGCATTAAAGACAGAATACGCAGAGCGAGACGGGAGAAAAGATTTCCTCCTGCTTCCGTCATGTCTGTGTTCCCGGTTCGCCGTGGTTAGGAACACATGAGTACACCCCCATTCACCTTGGGGAGGGTAGAAAGTCAACATTTCTCTTCAGTTTCCTTCCTTGTTAAAGAATAAATCCTAAGTGTTCGACAGAGTCGTTTCTTTCAAAAACGAACTTCCTTCAAGCCTCCTGGCTTTGTGCTAATAATCCTTTGTTAAGCCATGTCCTGTGTAGCAGTTAAACAGCCTCCCAGGTACGTCATACCCCCTGCATGTCCTTGGACCTTCATTAGCATGTTTGTGCTGGACGTCCTCACAGGATCATTCCGGCTCTCAGCCTGTGCCCCTTTCCTATTTGGCATAACAGCTTCCTCTTTTCCTTTGTCTTTCCTTTACTTTTACCTCTTTAGAAAAGTTTTAAACGGTTAGCCGGTCGGGGTTTGAGTCTACACCGTGAGGTCTGGCTCCAGCCAACGGAGACAGGACACAGTAGCGGGGACCAACTGCGTCGGTGATAAAAATTGCTTAAAACTGCTTCCCTTCCTTGGTTCAGGTGTCCTCTCGCCGTGGTTCCGTCGGTGATAAAAGCACCCTTTCTGCAGAAAGTAAAAATGACCTTGCTGAGAGAACGACATTTATGTTCGAGGGCTATTTCTTTCCGGCACCGGGGAACAAACATTCCGTGGCTAAACAGACATTTGACGTATAACAGGGAATGAATCATTTTGTAGCTTACCAGACTTTGGCACGGAGTCTTACAGGGAGGTAGTTTTTCTCCTACTGCAGAATTATGGCTGGCAGACACGTTGGAGTCCTGGGCATTTATAATGATCCCCCCGGGGTCACTTATCATGACCCAGTCTCTGATCGTATGAGGATGTGTGCCCTGGTGAGCCACAAGTCCTGGCAGGAAACGTAATTCTTGCAGAGGCACCAAAACAGGGGTTTGTCTCCATCAAAGAACCATCACTGAGAACCTGGGCTGAGGAGCAGGCTTGGAGTACACACCCAGATGAGGAATGCAAGGTGTTTACTCCAAGCTGGATGGAAGCAAAGCCTGTATCCACAACACCTCAAGTTACCCAAAAGGGAGCAAAGTCACGTCAGTTCCTGTGTTCTGGGCGCTGTTGCCTGGGACCCACCTGAGACTGTCTGAAATCTTTGCTAAGAACATGTCACCAAGGAGATGGGGTGAACCCGTGTCCTCTTTCCTGAAAGCCTGGGACCTTCCTGAGACTATCTGAAATCTTTGCTAAGAACGTGTCACCAAGGAGATGGGGTGAACCCGTGTCCTCTTTCCTGAAAGCCGGTGACCTTCCTGACACTGTCTGAAATCTTTGCTAAGAACATGTCACCAAGGAGATGGGGGTGAACCCGTGTCCCCTTCCCTGAAAGCCTGGGACCTTCTGGAGATGGTTGTTTTCACGGAAGCATGACCTAGAGTTACTCGTAGCAACACAAGACAGAAATTTCCCCCACCTGTGATGTACGAGAATTTCCCCCATCTACAAAACACAAGAATGCGCTCCATCCTACCTTTTGGGCTATAAGACATGTGGCAGAATGTGACCGGGCGCGGTGGCTCACACCTGTAATCCTAGCACTTTGGGAGGCCGAGGCAAGAAGATCACGAACTCAGGTGATCGAGACTGTCCTGGCTAACACGGTCTCTAACAAAAATACAAAAAAAAAAAAAAAATTAGCTGGGCGTGGTGGTGGGCACCTGTAATCCCAGCTACTCGGGAGGCTGAGGCAGGAGAATCACCTGAACCCAGGGAGCGGAGGTTGCAGTGAGCTGAGATGGTGCCACCGCACTCCAGCTTTGGCAACAGAGCAAGACTCTGTCTCAAACACACAAACAAAATTTTGCAAAATGTTAAATATGAAGAAATTATGAGATCGATCTCCATACAGGACTCCTTTGAACATTTCATGGGACAGATCCAGAAAGGGAGGCAAGAAATAGCAATAAAATAGTCTTTTACGGAAAAAAGAAAAAAAAATATCCAGCCACAAGGACAATGTCACAAACGCAATTCAAAATACATAGACACATTATCTCCCAGAGTGATTGATAGGGTTTGGCTGCGTCCCCACCCAAATCTCATCTTGAATTGTAGCTTCCATAATTTCCACCTCTTGTGGGAGGGACCTAGTGAGAAAGAATAAAATCGTGGGGGGCAGCTTCCCCCATACTGTTCTCATGGTACAGTGAATTCCTCTTGGCCGGGTGCAGTGGCTCACGCCTGTAATCCCAGCACTTTGGGAGGCCGAGACAAGTAGATCACCTGAGATCAGGAGTTTGAGACCAGCCTGACCAACCTGGTGAAATCCCGTCTCTACTAAAAATGCAAATATTAGCTGGGCATGGTGGCAGGTGCCTGTAATCCCAGCTACTCGGGAGGCTGAGGCAGGAGAATCACTTGAACCGGGAGGTGGAGGTTGCAGTGAGCTGAGATTGAACCATTGTACTCCAGCTTGGGTGACAGAGTGAGACTCCGTCTCCAAACAAACAAACGAAACCTCTTCCCTTTGTTAATTATCCAGTTTCGGGCTTGCCTTTATCTGCAGCATGAAAACAGAGTAGGACAGTAATTAATATCCTTCAATAGTGATGGAGACATGTCAGTGAGCAGGCTCGACAAAAAAATACAGTCCTGTGATTTCTCTCTACAGCCTCCAAAGCGAAGACAGCCATCTCTGCTTATGACGCAAAGTGAGTTTTAATTGACACCACAGGCTCCTTCAGTTCAGCATTGCACGACAGCACTTTTCAAGTGTCATTTGCCGTTCACAGAAATGGAGTGATGAAGAGCCACATGCTTTTCTGACCTGCGTTCACCGATACAGTCGTCCCCCAAAAAGGTGGCCCTTTCTTCACAGATCGCCACAGAAAGAGTCACAGATTTCTCCACAGATTGTTTGTTTTCATTCTGAAATTGCATTCTGAACAGACTCTATGGGATGTATGTCATTAATAAAATATTTTGCTTTACATGCCAAACGCTCTTTCTGTGTTGTAGACATCTCAGCCAAATTGTCCTACCACACGTTACTGGTGACTTTGGATTCCCACAGCTCCTTTGGTGGACAACTGGGGGTTTGGGGTTGTGCCCATCTGTGGAGGAAAAGTTAAATATTAAATTTGAACACGGCCGGGCACAGTGGCTCACACGCCTGGAATCCCAGCACTTTGAGAGGCCAACCCCCTAGCTGGCTTCCAACCTACATGTTGGCCTCCACATCCAACTTGCACTGCAACCTGCAAACTGGCCTCCACCTCCAAGTGAGCCTCCAACCTCAAAATTGGCCTCCACCTCCCAGTTAACCTCTACCCTAAAGTTGGCCTCCAATCTCCCAACTGGATTCCACCTCCTAATTGGCCTCCAACTTACATGTTGATCTCCACATCCAACTTGGAGTCCAACCTCCAAACTGGCCTCCACCTCCAACTTAGTCTCCAACCTCCAAATTGGCCCCCACCTCCAAGTTAGCCTCTACCATCAGGTTAGTCTCCAATCTCCCAACTGGACTCTACTTCCTAGTTGGCCTCCAACCTACATGTTGGCCTCCACATCCAAGTTGGACTCCAACCTCCAAACTGGCCTCCACCTCCAAGTTAGCCTCTAACCTCAAAATTGGCCTCACCTCCAAGTTAGCCTCCACCTTCAAATTAGCCTCCAGTCTCCTAACTGGACTCTACCCCCTAGCTGGCTTACAACCTACATGTTGGCCTCCACATCCAAATTGGACTCCAACCTCCAAACGGGCCTCCACCTCCAAGTTAGCCTCCAACCTCCTAATTGGCCTCACCTCCAAGTTAGCCTCCACCTTCAATTTAGCCTCCAATCTCCCAACTGGACTTTACCTCCTAGCTGGCCTCCAACTACATATTGGCCTCCACATCCAACTTGGACTCCAACCTCCAAACGGACCTCCACCTCCCAGTTAGCTAATCTACCCGCTGGGAGATTATCAATCTGCTTTTTATATCAATCTGCTTATTATATCTTATTATACCTCCCAGTTGGCCTCCACCATCAAGTTGACGTCCACCTCCACATTGGCCTCCACCGTCTAGTCAACCAGCCTCTACCTCCCAGTTGGCCTCTACCTCCAAGTTGGCTGTAACCTCCAAGTTGATCTCCACCTCCAAGTTGGTCTGAACATGGTTAGGAGAACATATCAATGGGTGGATAAGAAAGTAGAGTGACCAGTGGAGAAGCTGGTGTGGCCACTTGGACATGAATGATGGACAGGGC
>NC_133427.1:835000-872500 GCF_049350105.2 Macaca mulatta
CAATTCATAAGTGATGAACGCCTCACAAAAGCACAGTTAAATCCAGCACCTGGAGTAGATGGCTGTGTGCGAAAGAGTTCCTGAAACGTCTCCATTCCTGTTCATAGCACTTGGGCATGTCAAGTTTTGGCGACCACAGGTATTTTTAAGGCTGCCCACGTGGTGATCATTTGCAAAAGAGCTGCGATGGTTAATTCTATGTGTCGACCTGATGGGGCTAAGACATGCGCAGATAGCTGGTCAAGTGGTATTTCTGGGTGCGTCTAGGAGGCTGTTTCTGGAAGAGATGAGCATTTGACTTGATAGACTGAGAAAAGAAGATGTGCCCTCACGAATGTGGGCGGACATCATTCAATCCGTTGAGGGCCTGAATAAAACAGGAAGCACAGAAAGGGAGAATTGTCTCTCTCCTGGAGCTGGGACATACATCTTCTCCTGCCCTAGGACATCAAGTTCCCTGAGTCTCGGGCCTTTGGATTTGAACAGGGACTTACACCACTGGTTCCTCAGTTCTTGGGTCTTCAAACTTGGACTGAATTACACCATGAGCTTTCCTAGCTCTCCAGTTTGCATGTACTAAAACTTGGCTGCGTTATCACATAAGCCAATTCCCATAATAAATCTGCTTGTATGTATATATGTATTGATGTATGTATGTATCTATCTATCTATTATCTATCTACATATCTATCTATCTATCCACCAATCCACCTATCCTATTGATCTATCAATGTATCCTTCTATCTATCCAACTATATGTCTATCTTCATTCATCTACTTTATCCATCAATCAATCAACTATCTACCCACCCATCCATCTATCCTATTGATCTATCAATCTGTTCTTCTATCAATCCATCTATCTATCCATCATCTGTCTATCCATTCACCCATCTATCCTATTTATCTATCAATCTGTCCTCCTATCTATCCACCATCTATCTACGTATCTCTCTATCCATTCATCGATTTATTCTATCGATCTATCAATCTGTCCTTCTATCTATCCATCTCCAACCATCTTTCCTGTTGATCTATCAATCTATCCTTCTATCTATCCATCTATCCATCTCCATCCACCATATCAATCAATCGATTTATCTATCCATCTATCCTATTGATGTATCAATCTATCCTCCATCTATCTATCCATCTCTACCCATCTATCCTATCAACCTATCAGTCTATCCTTCTATTTATCTATCTTTCTATGTATCTCCATTCATCTATCCAGTTGATCTATCAATGTATTCTTCTATCTATCCATCTATCTACCTACCTACCACTATCTATTTTATCTAATCTATCTATCTGTCCATCTATATCTTTATCTCTATGTATCCATCCATCTTTCTATCTCTTTATCTGTCTGCCTATCTATCTCTTTCTCTGTCTCTATCTATCTATCTATCTATCTATCTATCTATCTATCTATCTATCTATCGGTCCGTTCTTCTGTCTGTTTGTCTGTCCGTCCATCTGTCTGTCTATCTATCTATCTACCTCTGTCTAACTCTATCTTCTATCTATCTATCTATCTATCTATCTATCTATCTATCTATCTATCCATTCTTCTGTCAGTTCATCTGTCCGTCCATCTGTCTGTGTATCCATCTATCTATCTATCTATCTATCTATCTATCTATCTATCTATCTATCTCTATCTCTCTGTCTATCCATCCATCCATCCATCTGTCCATCCATCCATCCACCTATCCATCTATCAATCCATCCATCCATCCCTCTATCTTATGCATCACAGCTGGACCCTGCAGAAGACTGAGGGTTGAGGAATGGGAGTTTCTGTTGAGGTCTGTGGGTGCAGCCATGAACCCCTCCAGTTCATGTGACTGTGTTGGGGAGAACTGGCATCACTAGGGGGAAGTCGTGACTGTGAAGAGAACAGGACCCAGTGAACTTGGAGCATCGCAAGAGTCCCGTTCACAGCACAGAGATATACTGATTTGCCACAGCAGGTGTGAGAAAAGTAAAAGACCAGGTGCAAAGTGTGCTGGGGCTGTCTGATGTCAAACCCCAGCTAACAGGCAGTATCAGGACATCATGGACAGCAGGACCTCAAGACGTGGGATGGGGTCTGCTGGTATCTGTATGTTTGAGAGCTTTATTTTATTTTATATTATTTTATATTATTTTATTTTATCTATCTATCTATCTATCTATCTATCTATCTATCTATCTATCTATCTATCTAGATATGTATCTATCTTGGGTTCTGAACCCTTCAACACAGACTCTCTCTGAGAAAAAACAGGCCGGGCACAGTGGCTCACGCCTGTAATCCCAGCACTTTGAGAGGCTGAGGCTGGTGGATGACCTGAGGTCAGGAATTGGAGACCAGCCTGGCCAACATGGAGAAACCCCGTCTCTACTAAAAATACAAAAATTAGTAAATTAATTAAAAATTAAATTATAAATTAAAAAATAAAATTAAAAATTAAAAAATAAATAAATATGAAGTTGGTAACTAAAAAAAAAAATCAAACTTTACTAGATAGAAGAACTGCTCATGAAAAAGAAAACAAACCTACAAATCACAATTTAAAATTATAAAAATATGAACATTTACATGAAAATGCTCTGTCTTACCAATAAGAAAGCTTATTAGTTAAAAGAAAAGAAATTGTATGTCTGTATATGCACGTATGTATGAGGGTGTGTGTTTCTGTACATGTGTACGTTTGCGGTTGTCTTCATCCACCAAAAGGCAAACTTTTTTTTTTGAGACAGAGTCTTGCTTTGTCACTCAGGCTGTAGTGCAGTGGCGTGATCTCGGCTCACTGCAACCTCCGCCTCCCAGTTTCAAGCAATTCTCCTGCCTCAGCCTCCCGAGTAGCTGGGATGACAGGTGCCCACCACCACCCCTGGCTAATTTTTTGTATTTTCAGTAGAGACGGGGTTTCCCCATGTTGGCCAGGCTAGTCTTGAACTCCCAACCTTAGGTGATCCGCCCACTTCGGCTTCCCAAAGTGCTGGGATTACAGGCGTAAGCCACCGCACCTGATCTAAACCTTTTTTTAAAAAAAAAATGGGATAAAATTCGTCTATCTCCTTCTAGAACATTCTCTTCAACCCGAGGAGACCCTGCACCCATTATCAGTCATGCCCATTTCCTCTCCCCACACTAAGTTTCTCGAAGTTGGTGACTTTGTGTATCTTTCCTCCACAACAACCATTCTCCTTCGCTTTTCTTTTTTTTTTGAAACGGAGTCTTGCTCTGTTGCCCAGGCTGGAGTGCAGTGGCATGATCTCAGCTCACTGCAACCTCTGCCTCCCAGGTTCAAGCAATTCTCCTGCCTCAGCCTCCTGAGTAGCTGGGATGACAGGGGCACACAACCACGCCCAGCTAATGTTTGTATTTTTAGTAGAGATGGGATTTCACCTTGTTGGCCAGGATGGTCTTGATCTCTTGACCTTGTGGTCCACCCTCCTCAGCCTCCCAAAGTGCTGGGATTACAAGGGTGAACCACCCCACTTGGCCCCCTCGCTTCTTTAATAAGATCCTGACTTCCTTTACAGGATACTGCCCCAACGCGGGGGATGTACCAGGCGGATCGATCTGTTCCCCGTTTCTGGTGGCCAAGCTTCAGACTTGGTAAAGTGTGTGGGAGAAGAGGAACTGGGAGAAAACTCTCTTTGCCTACACTCTCCCTTCCTGGTAGGAATGCTGTCTTAAGGATGTGATGTACGGAGCTTCAGCAGCCACTTTGTGACTACGAGAAAACTCTGCTGTGTTCACACTCTTCCTTCCTGCCGGGAATGCTGTCTTGAGGGTGTGATGTCCGGAGCTTCAGCAGCCACTTTGAGACTATGAGAAAACTCTGCTTTGTCCATGGCCTCTCTTCATTCTAGAGATGATCTCTTGAGGGTGTGATGTCCGGAGCTTCAGCAGCCACTTTGTGACTACGAGAAAACTCTGCTCTGCCCATGGCCTCACTTCCTGCTAGGGATGCTGTCTTGAGGGTGTGATGTCTGGAGCTTCAGCAGCTACTTTGTGAGTATGAGAAAACTCTGCCATGCCCATGCCCTCACTTCCTGCTAGGGATGCTGTCTTGAGGGTGTGATGTCTGGAGCTTCAGCAGCCACTTTGTGAGTATGAGAAAACTCTGTTGTGTGCATGCCTTTCCTTCCTGCTAGCAATGCTCTCTTGAGGGCATGATGTATGGAGCTTCAGTATTGACTTTGTGATTGTGAAAAAACTCTCTTGTGCCCATGGCCTCCCTTCCTGCTAGGAATGCTCTCTTAAGGGCATGATGTCTGGAGTTTCGGCAGCCACTTTGTGAGTATAAGAAAACTCTGTTGTGCCCATGCCTTTCCTTCCTGCTAGGAATGCTCTTTTGAGGGCAGGACGTTCAGAGCTCCAGCAGCTGCTTTGTGACTATGATGCACACTATCAGACTGTGAGGCTTTACCATGCAGGAGGATGTCATTACCTGTTCTTTATTTGCATTACTGTTCTTTTATTTGCATTACCTGTTCTTTATTTGCATTACTGTTCTTTTATTTGCATTACCTGTTCTTTATTTGCATTACTGTTCTTTTATTTGCATTACCTGTTCTTTATTTGCATTACTCTCCATTCTTTATTTGCACGAATGGCCTAGATTTCTCTGCCGCATCACTGCAGCAAACACTCTATGGGACTTTGGCAGGAGCAAGAAATATTTGCACTTCTCGTCTCCTCAGTTCCTCCCAGCCCTTCGTGCTGCTGTGATGATAGGTCTGTGGTATGGAATATTCCTTCTCCCCAGACTGCAGCAGGTACCTGGAACACAGCCATTCCTCCTAGCACCTCTGTTTGGTACTTTTCATCTCTAGGAATGGAGTGGGGAAATCTGCCTGCCCAGGTGTAGCCATACAGAGTAGCTAATGAAATTCATGCATAAGAGTGTATGCGTCATTAAGCCCCTTTTAAGATTTCCATTCCTCCAACTTCTTCTAAAGAACAGCATACCAGCTGGGTGCAGTGGCTCACGCCTGTCATCCCAGCACTTTGGGAAGCCAAGGCGGGTGGATCACCTGAGGTCAGGAGTTTGAGACCAGCCTGGCCAACATGGTGAAATCCTGTCCGTACTAAAAATAAAAAATAAGCCAGGTGTGGTGGCATGGACCTGTAGACCTAGCTCCTTGGGAGGCCGAGGCAGGAGAATCGCTGGAACCCGGGAGGCGGAGGTTGCAGTGAGCCAAGATCATACTACTGCACTCCAGCCTGGGCGACAGAGAAAGACTCCATCTCAGAAAAAAAAAAAAAAAAAAAAAAGTACAGCATACCTCCTGCATCCATTTGTTCCAGCGCCAGACACAATGAGGTGCTGTTCAAATCCTAAGTTATTTCTCTTCCGGCAAAGAAGAAATGGCGCCTTCTGTTTTATTAGGTAGCCCATAAATTACCTTTTTGTAGGCGACCCGATGTTGACATGTCACCTGCATTCTTGTCTACACCAGCACCTCTTTTCCTTCCAATTTCTGTAAGGGGGTCTTTTTTCGCCCCCCCCCCCATCATGCATTGGCCAGCTACCCACTTAAGCAGCTTCTCAGAAACCCTTTGAAGTTCTGAAGTGTCTGCTAATAACACGCCCTTCCATCAAGGCTGTGTCTCCCATAATTCTTTCCAACGCAACCATCTTCCTTCTGCTCCCATCACATGTGTTTATAATCATTGAACACTCACAGCCTGTTGGAGCGGCCCATCGTCTCTGCAACCCCCAGAGCTGCTCTTCTGAATGCTGTCCAATGTCATTTACACCGGGTTTTAAATGCATTTTTCCTCTAGCATTCTTGGTTCTTTTAGGATCTCTCTCTCTCTCTCTCTCCTTTTTTTTCCCCCTTGTACATTATTTCCTTTGTTTTATGTATGTTGGAAACTCAGACCTTTTTGCAAGGATTCCATTTACCAAGATGCAGACAGCAGTCGTAAAAGATGATGGTGGCTTTCAGAATGGAAAAAAAAAAAAATTACAAAAGAATTCTTCAACATTTGGCCATGTCATGACTGATTTTTAAAAATGCAATCATTTTACATTTGTCTTTAACTCTAGCGTTTTTACCAGTGGGTTTAAATATTTGATAGATTTATATTTTAAACCTTTTAGGCCGGGTACGGTGGTGCATGCCTGTCATCCCAGCACTTTGGGAGGCTGAGGTGGGTGGATGGCCTGAGGTCAGGAGTTCGAGACTGGCCTGGCCAATATGGAGAGACCACACTGAAGCACCACCTGGCCAGGCACGATGGCTCATGCCTATAATCCCAGCCCTTTGGGAGGCTGACGCGGGTGGATCACCTGACGTCATGAGTTCAAGACCATCCTGGCCAACATGGAGAAACCCTATCTCTGCTAAAAATACAAACATTAGCCAGGTGTGGTGGTGTGCACCTGTAATCCCAGCTGCTCAGGAGGCTGAGGCAGGAGGATCACGTGAGCCCAGGAGGCGGAGGTTGCAGTGAGCCGAGATCGTGCTATTGCACTCCAGCTTGGGAGACAGAGTGAGATTCCTATCTCAAATAAAGAAATACATAAATAAATAAAATAAGCTACTCTCCTACACTAGTCTGCTTCTTTCTGGGTAGTGCCTTCACTTCTCTCTGACCCTTAGTCAACGCCTTTAGGAATCTGTAATCAATATATTTGTAATGAATCGCCACCAGCTGTCCATCGTGCCAAGGACTCCCATTGAATTTAGTTCCAAGGGTGAGAAGCCCCCGTTTTCTGAAGAATTTCTTCCTCCTTGTGCCTTTTGGACCAAATCAAAATATCCAATCTCAATGCCAGGGCTGGGATCATTGATGTTTAGCACGTGGGTTTTTAACATACGCCACGGGTTGCATTTTTCTAAAATACATGGTCCAGCAGTGCCTAAGAGCACTGTCTTTGCCCCTAAACCCACAGAGCGAGGCATAGGACACAGGATCAAATGCACACACATGTGCACACACACACACACATGCACTTCTTTGCTTAACTACATGAGGAAAATCATTCTGTGCTTCTTAAAAATGACTCATCGGCAGGGCACAGTGGCTCATGCCTGCAATCCCAGCACTTCGGGAGGCCGAGGCAGGTGGATGACCTGAGGTCAGGAGTTCGAGACCAGCCTGGCCAACATGGTGAAACCCCGTCTCTACTAAAAATACAAAAATTAACTGGGCGTGGTGGCGGGTGCTTGTAATCCCAGCTACTTGGGAGGCTGAGGCAGGGGAATGGTGTGACCCCGGGAGGCAGAGGTGGCAGTGAACTGAGATCGCACCACTGCACTCCAGCCTGGGCAACAGAGTGAGACTCCGTCTCAAAAAAAAAAAAAAAAAAAAGGCAGGTTTGGTTATGGGAAAGCTAAACATTTAGGGGCATGTCCTAAATTCCGGCAGCAGGGGAAGAAAGATCAGGTGAGGGGGCTTTTCTCTGGCACAGAACTCACTGATGTCTGATGCCGTTTCTATGAAACATGTCCAACGGGCAAACCCACAGAGACAGGAAGAGAATTTGTGGCTCTCAGGGTTTGGGCAGGAGGATGAGTCGTGACTGCTTCATAGAAATGAGGGCTCCCTTTGAAGGGAATGAAGATTTTCTCAAACTACATAGAAGGGGTGGTCGTACAACACGCTCAATGTGCTAAATGCCCTGTTCGTATAATTTAAAATAACTAACTTCATGTGACACAATTTTTCTTTGTGGTATTTTTTTTTTTTTTGAGATGGAATCTTGCTCTATCACCCAGGCTGGAATGCAATGGCGCAATCTTGGCTCGCTACAACCTCCGGCTCCCGGGTTCAAGCGATTCTCCTACCTCAGCCTCCTGAGTAGCTGAGATTACAGGCACCTGCCCCCACACCAGTATTTTTAGCAGAGATGGAGTTTCTCCATGTTGGCCAGGCTGGTCTCGAACTCCTGACCTCAAATGATCTGCCCACCTTGGCCTCCCAAACTGCTACGATGACAGGCGTGAGCCACTGTGCCCGGCTGTGTGATGTGTGTAAGGCTTTATTTGATAATTGTGACTATTTCACACAGACATGAGAGTATGGGGTATGCAACAAGTCTTTTTAAAAACAGAGGTAAGTGATGTGAATTTTACCTCTATTTAAAAAAAAAAAACTTGTTGCATGCCTCATACTCACATGTTTGGGTGAAATAATCACAATTATCAAATACAAACTTGTACAGGGATATTCATAGCAGTGGTCTTCACAGTAGCCAAAAAGTAGAAACAGCCTTACTGTCCATCTATGAATAAATGGGTAAACACAGCATGGTTCATCCATGCAATGCAATATTATAATGGAATATTATGCAGCCTGGAAAAGGAACAAGGCTCTGACAAAAGGCTGCAACTGACAAAAGGCTGCAACATGAATGCATTCTTGGAAACAGCCCTATTGCCCATCTATAAAGGAATGGATAAACACAGCATAGTTCATCTATGCATTGCAATACTATAATGGAATATTATGCAGCCTGGAAAAGGAACAAGGCTCTAACAAAAGGCTGCAACATGAATGAATTTTTGGAACAGCCCTACTGCCCATCTATGAAGGAATAATAAACAGGGCATGGTTAATCCATGCAACGCAATATTATAATGGAATATTATGCAGCCTGGAAAAGGAACAAGGCTCTGACAAAAGGCTGCAACTGACAAAAGGCTGCAACATGAATGCATTCTTGGAAACAGCCCTATTGCCCATCTATAAAGGAATGGATAAACACAGCATAGTTCATCTATGCATTGCAATACTATAATGGAATATTATGCAGCCTGGAAAAGGAACAAGGCTCTAACAAAAGGCTGCAACATGAATGAATTTTTGGAACAGCCCTACTGCCCATCTATGAAGGAATAATAAACAGGGCATGGTTAATCCATGCAATGGAATATTATGCAGCCTTGAGAAGGAACAAGGCTCTGACAAAAGCTGCAACAGGAATGGATTTTTGGAACAGCCCTACTGCCAATCTATGAAAGAATGGATAAAACACAGCATGGTTCATCCACGCAATGCAATATTATAATGGAATATTATGCAGCCTGGAACAGGAACAAGGCTCTGACAAAAGACTGTACCGCGAATAAATTTTTGGAAACAGTCCTACTGCTCATCTATGAATGAGTGATGAACACGATGTGGTTCATCCACGCAATGCAATATTATAATGGAATATTATGCAGCCTGGAACAGGAACAAGGCTCTGACAAAGGCTGCAATGTGAATGAATCTTTGGAAATCGCCCTAATGCTCATCTATGAAGGAATGATAAACACAGCATCGTTTATCCATGCAATGGAATATTATGCAGTCTGGAAAAGGAATAAGGCTCTGACAAAAGGCTGCAACATGAGTGAATTTTGGAAACAGCCCTACTGCCCATCTATAAAGGAATGGACAAACACAGCATAGTTCATCTATGCAATACAATATTATAATGGAATATTATACAGCCTGGAAAAGGAACAAAGTTCTGAAAAAGGCTGCAATGTGAATGAATTTTTGGAAACAGCCCTACTGCCTATCTATGAATGAATGATAGACACAATGTGGTTCATCCATGCAATGCAATATTATAACGGAATATTATGCAGCCTTGAAAAGGAACAAGACTCTGACAAAAGCTGCAACATGAAAGAATTTTTAGAACAGCCCTACTACCCATCTATGAATGAATGGATAAACACAGCATGATTCGTCCATGCAATGGAATATTACAATGGAATATTATGCAGCCTTGAAAAGGAATGAGACTCTAACAAAGGCTGCAATGTGAATGAATTTTTGGAAACAGCCCTACTGTTCATCTATGAAGAAATGATAAACACAGTGTGATTCACCCATGCAATGGAATATTATGCAGCCTGGAAAAGGAACAAGGCTCTGACAAAGGCTGCAACTTGAATGAATATTGGAAACAGCCCTACTGTCCATCTATGAATGAATGATACACACAATGTGGTTCATCCATGCAATGCAATATTATAATAGAATATTATGCTGCCTGGAAAAGGAACAAGGCTCTGACAAAAGTTGCAACATGAATGAATTTTTGGAAACAGCCCTACTGCCCATCCATGAAGGAATAAATAAACAAAGCATGGTTCATCCACGCAATGGAATATTATGCAGCCTGGAAAGGGAACGAGGCTCTGACAAAAGGCTGCAACATGAATGAATTTTTGGAAACAGCCCAATGCTCATCTAAGAAGGAATGATAAATACAGTGTGCTTCATCCATGCAATGCAATATTATAACGGGATATGATGCAGCCTTGAAAAGGAACGAGGCTCTGACAAAAGGCTGTAACATGAACGAATTTTGGAAACAGCCCTACTGCCCATCTATGAAGGAATGGATAAATACAGCATGGTTCATCCATGCAATGGAATATTATGCAGCCACAAAAAGGAACAAGGCTCTGACAAAGTCTGCAACATGAATGAATTTCTGGAAACAGCCCTACTGCCCATCTTTGAATGAATGATAAACACAGCATGGTTTATCCATGCAATGGAGTATTATGCAGCCTTGAAAACGAACAAGGCTCTGACAAAAGGCTGCAACATGAATGAATTTTGGAAACAGCCCTACTGCCCATCTATGAAGGAATGAGTAAATACAGCATGGTTCATCCATGCAATGGAATATTGTGCAGCCAGGCTCTGACAAAGGTTGCAACGTGGATGAATTTTGGAAACAGTCCTACTGCCCATCTATGAAGGAATGATAAACACGGTGTGATTCATCCATGCAATGGAATATTATGCAGCCTGGAAAAGGAAGAAGGCTCTGAAAAAAGCTGCAACTTGTATGAATTTTGGAAACAGCCCTACTGCTCATCTACGAAGGAATGGATAAACCCAGCATGGTTCATTCACGCAATGCAGTGTTATAATGGAATATTACGCAGTCCGGAAAAGGCACACGGTTCTGGCAAAGTCTGTAACATGAATGAATTTTGGAAACAGCCCTACTGCCCATCTATGAAAGAATGATAAACACAATGTGGTTCATCCATCTAATATTATGATGGAATATTATGCAGCCTGGAAAAGGAATACAGCTCTGACAAAAGGCTGTAATGTGAATGAATTTTTGGAAACAGCCCTACTGCCCACCTACAAATAAATGATAAACACAGCATGGTTCATCTGTGCAATGCAATACTACAATGGAATATTATGCTGCCTGGAAAAAGAACAGGGCCATGACAAAGGCTGCAATGTCAATGAATTTTGGAAACAGCCCAACGCCCAACTGTGAATGGATGGATAAACACCACGTGATTCATTCATGCAATGCAATATTATAATGGAATAGTATGCAGCCTGAAAAAGGAACGAGGCTCTGACAAAGGCTGCAATATGAATGAATTTTTGGAAACAGCCCAACGCCCAACTGTGAACGAATGGATAAACAGCACATGATTCATCCATGCAATCCAATATTAAAATGGAATATTATGCAGCCTTGAAAAGGAACGAGCTTCTGACAAAGGCTGCAATGGGAATGAATTTTTTGAAACAGCCCTCCTGCTCATCTATGAAGGAATGATAAACACTGCATCATTTATCCATGCAATGGAATATTACGCAGTCTGGAAAAGGAACAAGGCCCTGACAAAGGCTGTAAACATGAATGAATTTTGGAAACAGCCCTACTGCCCATCTGTGAAAGAATGATAAACACACTGTGGTTCATCCATGCAATATTATAATGGAATATTATGCAGCCTGGAAAAGGAACAAGGCTCTGATGAAAGACTGTAACATGAATGAATTTTGGAAAGAGCCCTACTGCCCATCTATGAAAGAATGATAAACACAATGTGGTCCATCCATGCAATATTATAATGGAATATTATGCAGCCTGGAAAAGGAACAAGGCTCTGACAAAAGGCTGTAATGTGAATGAATTTTTGGAAACAGCCCTACTGCCCACCTACAAATAAATGATAAACACAGCATGGTTCATCTGTGCAATGCAATACTACAATGGAATATTATGCTGCCTGGAAAAAGAACAAGGCCATGACAAAGGCTGCAATGTCAATGAATTTTGGAAACAGCCCAACGCCCAACTGTGAATGGATGGATAAACACCACGTGATTCATTCATGCAATGCAATATTATAATGGAATATTATGCAGCCTGGAAAAGGAACAAAGCTCTGACAAAGGCTGCGATATGAATGAATTTTTGGAAACAGCCCAATGCCCAACTGTGAACGAATGGATAAACAGCACGTGATTCATCCATGCAATCCAATATTAAAATGGAATATTATGCAGCCTTGAAAAGGAACGAGCTTCTGACAAAGGCTGCAATGGGAATGAATTTTTTGAAACAGCCCTACTGCCCATCTATGAAGGAATGATAAACACTGCATCATTTATCCATGCAATGGAATATTACGCAGTCTGGAAAAGGAACAAGGCCCTGACAAAGGCTGTAAACATGAATGAATTTTGGAAACAGCCCTACTGCCCATCTGTGAAAGAACGATAAACACACTGTGGTTCATCCATGCAATATTATAATGGAATATTATGCAGCCTGGAAAAGGAACAAGGCTCTGATGAAAGACTGTAACATGAATGAATTTTGGAAACAGCCCTACTGCCCATCTATGAAAGAATGATAAACACAATGTGGTCCATCCATGCAATATTATGATGGAATATTATGCAGCCTGGAAAAGGAATACAGCTCTGACAAAAGGCTGTAATGTGAATGAATTTTTGGAAACAGCCCTACTGCCCACCTACAAATAAATGATAAACACAGCATGGTTCATCTGTGCAATGCAATACTACAATGGAATATTATGCTGCCTGGAAAAAGAACAAGGCCATGACAAAGGCTGCAATGTCAATGAATTTTGGAAACAGCCCAACGCCCAACTGTGAATGGATGGATAAACACCACGTGATTCATTCATGCAATGCAATATTATAATGGAATAGTATGCAGCCTGGAAAAGGAACGAGGCTCTGACAAAGGCTGCAATATGAATGAATTTTTGGAAACAGCCCAACGCCCAACTGTGAACGCTGGATAAACAGCACATGATTCATCCATGCAATCCAATATTAAAATGGAATATTATGCAGCCTTGAAAAGGAACGAGCTTCTGACAAAGGCTGCAATGGGAATGAATTTTTTGAAACAGCCCTCCTGCTCATCTATGAAGGAATGATAAACACTGCATCATTTATCCATGCAATGGAATATTACGCAGTCTGGAAAAGGAACAAGGCCCTGACAAAGGCTGTAAACATGAATGAATTTTGGAAACAGCCCTACTGCCCATCTGTGAAAGAACGATAAACAGACTATGGTTCATCCACACAATATTATAATGGAATATTATGCAGCCTGGAAAAGGAACAAGGCTCTGATGAAAGACTGTATCATGAATGTATTTTTGGAACCAGTCCTACTGCTCATCTATGAATGAATGATAAACACAGTGTGGTTCATCCATGCAATGCAATATTATAATGGAATATTATGCAGCCTGGAACAGGAACAAGGCTCTGACAAAAGGCTGCAATGTGAATGGATTTTTGGAAATAGCCCTAATGCTCATCTATGAAGGAATGATAAACAAAGCATCGTTTATCCACACAGTGGAATATTATGCAGTCTGGAAAAGGAATAAGGCTCTGACAAAAGGCTGCAACATGAATGAATTTTTGGAAACAGCCCTACTGCCCATCTATGAAGGAATGGATAAACACAGCATGGTTCATCCATGCAATGGAGTATTATGCAGCCTTGAAAAGGAACAAGGCTCTGACAAAGGCAGAGACAGGCTGCAACATGAATGAATTTTTGGAAACAGCCCTACTGCCCATCTATAAAGAATGGATAAACACAGTGTGGTTCATCCACACAATGCAATATTATAATGGAATATTATGCAGCCTTGAAAAAGAGCGAGGCTCTGACAAAAGGCTGAGCGAGGCTCTGACAAAAGGCTGCAATGTCGATGAATTTTGGAAACAGCTGTACTGTCCATCTGTGAAGGAATGAAGAAACACAGCATAGTTCATCCATGCAATGGAATATTATCTGCAACATGAATGCACCTTGAAGACATCATGCTCAAGGGAGTGAAGCCTGTCACAGACACAAAAGGTCACGTAGTGTGTGATTCCCTTTCTATGAAATGTGCAGAACGGACAAACCCCTAGAGAAAGATAGTGGATTTGTGGGTGCCAGGGCCTGGTGGGGGGGGAGAAATGGGAGTGACTGCTTAATGCATACAGGGTGTGCTTTTGGGGGTGATGAGAATGTTCTGGACCTAGAGATTGGTGATGGTTGTACAACATTGTGAATGCACTAGATGTCACTGACCCACTGAGTTTAACACAGTTATAAGGCTGAATTTTATACATTTGTGTTTTGCCACTCTAAAAAAGAACGTGCATTCTGAGTTTTCTTTTTCAATAGGTGAGAGATTGGGTAAAGAATCTTCCAGAATGGCTCGGCGCGGTGACTTATGCCTGTCATCCCAGCACTTTGGGAAGCCAAGGTGGGTGGATCACCTGAGGTCAGGAGTTCGAGACCAGCCTGGTCAACATGGCAAAACCCTGTCTCTGCTAAATATACAAAAAAATTAGCCAGGCCTAGTGGTGCACGCTTTAATCCCAACTACTCAGGAGGCTGAGGCAGGAGAATCGCTTGAACCTGGGAGGCAGAGGTTGCAGTGAGCTGAGATTTTGCCATTGCACTCCAGCCTGGAGGACAGAGCAAAAACTCTGTCTCAGAAAAAAAAAGAAAAGAAAAGAATATTCCAGAATGCTTGCCTTCTACACACGCTATCTCACTCTTGCTGGTTGACCTAGAATCCAACATTTTTTTTTCTTTTCTTTTCTTTTTTCCAAATGCAATCCAAAAATACAAGCTGAAACAGGCCACAGTTGCCCCTTATAAAGTGTGGTTGGTTTAATAGAGTTGAACTTCCACTTTTACTGACTTATTTTCATACCCAGAACGATTTACGCGGTTTCACATTTAGACGTCCAAAGCGTGCAGGCATTACAGTGCTTTGTGCTGAATGTTGTTGTAATTCGGAGGGGTGGGGGCGTCCACTGGTGTAATTGACGCTCTCACCCGTAATTGACACTCTAACTTGAAACATATTTTCTTGATAAAAAGTGTTTCATTCACGTTGCTATCTTTGTGGGAGGCTTGTTCCTTTTCCGGGCTGCATAATATTCCATTATGAGTCTGCGGTTTCTGTGAGGGGATCACCCAAAGAGCCATGACAAAACAAAATGAAATTCAGCACTGTAATCACAGACCAGAGTGTTGCTGTTTACTTTGGCACAATTAAGAGTCTAAGCTGTTTCTGGGGGGCCCTGATATTCATTTTTCTACTGCTGGAGACCTTGTTGGGTAATCTCAACGTCCCAAAGGCCAGAAGAGAAAGGGTGGAAACGATTTGACATTCTCTGGCCCGAGATAACTGGAGAATTACCCGATGATCCAGAATCACGTGGGTAAAAAAGGAGTTTGGGAAACTTTCGCTGTTTTAGTTTGTCCTTGGTTTTTCAGACGGAGTTTCACTCTGTCGCCCAGGCTGGAGTGCGGTGGTGCGATCTCAGCTCACTGCAACCTCCACCTCCAGGGTTCAAGCGATTCTCCTGCCTCAGCCTCCCGAGTAGCTGGGATTACAGGTGTATGCTACTGTACCCGGTTAATTTTTATAGTTTTAGTAGAGATGGGGTTTCGCCATGTTGGCCAGGCTAGTCTCGAACTCCTGACCTCAGGCGATCTGCCTGTCTCGGCCTCCCAAAGTGTGAGGATTACGGGTGTGAGCCACCACACTTGGACCGGCTAATTCTTTTTTTTTTTTTTAGACAGTCTTTCTCTGTCGCCCAGGCTGGAGTACAGTGGCACCATCTCGGCTCACTGCAACCTCCACCTCCAGGGTTCAACCAATTCTCCTGCCTCAGCCTCCCGAGTAGCTGGGATTACAGGCGCCCGCCACCACGCCTGGCTAGTGTTTGTATTTTTAGTAGAGACAGGGTTTCACCATGTTGGCCAGGCTGGTCTCGAACCCCTGACCTCAGGTGATCCTCCCGCCTCGGCCTCCCAAAGTGCTGGGATGACAGGCGTGAGCCACCGCACCCGACCAAGTCTGGGAAAACTCTGACAAATAGATCGCTTTCCCTAGGAGTTGGTGGTACCAAATGACTGCTGACAAATTATTTCAGGGTGAAATCGAGCCGGTTGTCACTTCTCGTCACCAAGAAATAAGGCTGACACTTGGCTCGTCTTCCGTATGGCTTGAGGCAGGAGGATTGCTTGAGACTCTACGCTCACGGCCAGCCTAGGCAACACAGTGAGTCCCCGTCTCTACAAAAAAAAATAATAATAATAATGAAAAAAGAGCTGGGCATGGTAGTAAGTGCCTGTGGTTCCAGGTACTCAGGAGGCTGAGGGAGGAGGATCGCTGGAGCCCAGGAGGTTGAGGCTGTAGGGAGCTATGATAAGGCTGGTGCACTGCAGCCTGGACAACAGAGCAAGACCCTGCTTTTCTTCTTCAAAACACACACACACACACACAAACTCCATAGGAATTATGGTCCACTTAGGATGGGGTTTTTTTTGTTTGTTTTTGTTTTTTTGTTATTTTATTTTATTTTATTTTACTTTACTATTGTTTTGTTTTGTTTTATTTTATTTTATTTTATTTTATTTTATTTATTTTATTTTTGAGACAGAGTCTTGCTGTGCTCCCCCGCCTGGAGTGCAATGGCGCAATCTCAGCTCACGGCAACCTCCGCTTTCCCAGTTCAAGTGATTCTCCTGCCTCAGCCTCCCAAGTGGCTGGGATGACAGGCACCTGACACCACGTCCGGCTAATTTTTGTACTTTTAGTAGAGATGGGGTTTCGGCCTGTTGGCCAGGCTGGTCTCGAACTCCTGACCTCAAATGATCCACCCGCCTCGGCCTCCCAAATTGCTGGGATTACAGGTGTGAGCCACCGCACCCGGCCTTTCTTTTTTGTGAGTATTTTAACGCTGGTTGGACTCAGGAGCGGCTGCTCTATGCAGTCAAGGACAATCACTCCTTTCCTTTGGATTTTTTTACATTTTAATTTTAATTTGTATACACAGACAAATCTCCTCAGACACCGGATGAAAGAAGGAAGAGATTTTTTATTCGGCCGGGAGCGTCGGCAGACACGTCTTAAGACGCGTCTTAAGAGCCGAGCTCCCCGAAAAAGAAAGTCTTGGCCTTTTTAAAAGCTTGCAACTCTAAGGGGTCCACGTGAAAAGGTCGTGATAAATCAAGCAAGCGTGGGAAACGTGACTGGGGGGCTACCTGTGTCAACTAACAGAACAAAAAGTTTTACAGTGCTTTTTTCATACAGCGTCTGGGATTTACAGATAACACAAGCAGTTTAGGCCCGTGGTTGATGTTATTATTATTATCACTTTTTTTTTTTTTTTAACTCCTAGGGCCGCGTGGTGGTGCCAAGGTTGTCTGGCTGTTCATCTTCCTTTTGTTTCTTTCTAACTTTTCGCTTTCTCTCTTTCCTCCTGTCTCGTGAACTAGGCAAGGTCGGGGGGAGGAGGGCAGCAGGAGTAGTATCGGTCTCCTTCCTTATGCAGGTTCGTCCCATGGACATTGTGTGTGGTGGTGAGGTCTCAGCATTCCGCATCACCAAAGGTTTTGTTCAATCCCCAAAGCATTGATTCCAGGTACGGTTTGAAACCATTTTTTCCGGATAAATGTTAACTTGTTGAGTAAAGTAAGCCTCAACAGGAAAAAATAATAATAATAATAATACCTTTGGACTTATCAAGCATGACAGAAATCCATTGCCTCTCCTACCCCATCCAGCCCCGTGCGCCACTCCCCACCACCCAAGGTGACTCTGTGTGGACTTTGATATCCTTCACGATATATTTTATATCGTGTCCTGCTCAATGAGGGGAAAACAAATATTTGTGTGCTTATGCCTTGGAGAACCAGGGTGAGGCCTCAGAGCAGATGCCCATCAATGTGTTAGAAGCTGTTTACTGAGGTCCTACTATGTCCAAAGTTCTGAGTGGCAGGTTGTGAGGAAGAATGAATGATTTCACTTCTGAAAACTCCTGTCCCTACTGGACTGATCCAACATGGGACAGATACAGAAAGGAGATACCAGCCGGGCGCAGTGGCTCACACCTGTCATCCCAACACTTTGGGAGGCCGAGGCGGGCGGATCATGAGGTCAGGAGTTCGAGACCAGCCTGGCCAACATGGAGAAACCCCGTCTCTACTAAAAACACAAAATTAGCCCGGCGTGGTGGCGGGTGCCTGTCATCCCAGCTACTCAGGAGGCTGAGGCAGGAGAATCGCTTGAACCCGGGAGGCAGAGGTTGCAGTGAGCCGAGATTGCACCACTGCACTCCAGCCTGGGCAACAAGAGTGAAACTCTGTCTCAAAAAAAAAAAGAAGATAAAAAAGAAAGGACATATCAATAGTCCCAAACCACAGTACGGCAGGTGGTCAAGACAGAGAATTTTGTGAACTCCAGGAAAAATTTATTTTTGCAAAAATTCATCTAGCAAAGGTGTAGCAGAGAACAGAACAGAGTCCCAGAGAGGAATAGAAGACAGGGCACTCAGGGACCTCCCCAGACATTCTGGGTTATAAATATAAATATAAAATATAAATAAATATAATATAATAAATATAATAAATATAAATATAAAATAAATATAATATAATATATAATATATATTTTTAATATAAAATATAAAATAAATATAATAAATATAAATATAAATATAAAAAATTAGCTGGGTGTGTGGCCTGTAGTCCCAGCTGCTCGGGAGGCTGAGGCAGGAGAATCGCTTGAACCCAGGAGGCGGAGGTTGCAGTGAGCTGAGATCGCGCCACTGCACTCCAGACTGGGGGACAGAGCGAGACTCCATCTCAAAAAAAAAAAAAGCACAAGGTAAGATGAGGGTGGACTGAAGTTTTCACTGTGGTCTCAATATTTGAGTCTCCCCCAAATTTCTATGTTGAACCTTCATCCTTAAGAGGATAATGTTAGGATCTGAGGCTTTTGGAGAAGTGAACAGTTTATGAGGGTAAAGCCCTCATAAATGGGGTGAGGGCCTTTATAAAAGGCTGTCGGGCCCAGTGGCTCACGCTTGTAATCCCAGCACTTTGGGAGGCCGAGGCGGGCGGATCACCCGAGGTCAGGAGTTCGAGACCAGCCTGGTGAACGTGATGAAACCCCGTCTCCACTAAAAATACAAAAATGAGCAGGGCGCGGTGGCGGGTGCCTGTAATCCCAGCTACTCTGGAGGCTGAGGCAGGAAAATCGCTGGAACCCGGGAGGTGGAGGTTGCAGTGAGCTGAGATCATGCAACTGCACTCCAGCCTGGGAAACAAGAGCAAAATTCCATCCCCCAAACAAAAACACAAACAAACAAAAAAACAAAACCAAAAACAAAAGAGAGAGAGCTCAGTCTTATTCCTGCAAAGGTGACCAATGAGGGGCACGAGGGATCAGGCAAATGGGGTTTTGCAGACTGCATAGGAGTTTGCCAGGGAGATTTCGGAGAGTTTGTGGAGAGGGCTCAATACTTGCAAACACTTAGAGGTGTGGTTGTGGGCACCTTTAATGGGAATAGCAGAAAGGGGGTTGTATGAAGACAGAATCAAAGGAAAATATTATTTCTCCCAACAAAGCAGGTAACCCCCAAATGAGGGCATTTTTGTGTATAGTTGTTCTTATTTTAATTTGTCCTCCCAGGCTCTGCAGTTAGGACTCTGCGCTCTTCAGCCTTAATTTTTGCCTTCACTCTTATCTTAATGGTTACATATATTTAAGATGTTAGTTAGGTATTCTTCATAGCCCAGTACAATTTTACAGTTGGTTTTTTTCAGGGGGGTTAGGTAGAGGTCACTTTTAACACTCTAATACAATCTGTCCAACTGTCACTAATACATACACAGACATGAAGCATAACAGAAAGCCATCGCGTCTCCCACCCCATCTAGCCCTCTGCGCCACTCCCCACCACCCAAGGTGACTCTGTGTGGACTCGGATATCCTTCATTTTCTGAATTTCCTTTGTTACATCACTTTATTGCATTTCTCTATTTTAATTGTCTCTAACTTTATGAAAAGTGTATATCATGCTCCGTGTAATTTTTCGAGACCACCGTTTCCCACTCAAAACGTCATTTCAAAGATTCATCCGTACGCATTTTCTGCTGTCTCTTCATTTTGGTGACTCCGTAATATCCCAGCGGGTGAATATTCCACGACTTATGGATGCGTCCTTCTGCCTATGGGCATTAGATTATTTCTTTGTGGAAACAGGAAATGGAAATAGGAATCTTTCTATGGGGTATTTTAGGACAGGGCTACTGCAAACATTTTTAGACATGTTACCTGATGGGCAAATCAAGACTGCTGGGAGACATGCTTTTCACACTAATATTGAGAGACAGGACCAGCTGGATTTCCTAGGCCGACTCAGAATTCCTAGGCCTAGCTGGGGAAGGTGACCGCACCCACCTTTAAACATGGGGCCTGTAACTCAGCTCACACCCAAGCAATCAGGTAGTAAAGAGGGAACTCGCTAAAACACAAATTAGGCTAAAAGCAGGAGGTAAAGAAATAGTCAAATCATCTATTGCCTGAGAGCACAGCGGGAGGGACAATGATCGGGATAGAAACCCAGGCATTTGAGCCCGCAGTGGCAATCCCCTTTGGGTCCCCTCCCATTGCATGGGAGCTCTGTTTTCACGCTATTAAACCTTGCAACTGCACACTCTTCTGCTCCGTCTTTGTTCCGGCTCCAAGCTGAGCTTTCACTTGCCGTCCACCATGGAGGAACCCCGCCATTGCAGACCCACCTTTGATTTCCATCCCTCTGGATCAGGCAGGGTGTCCGCTGCACTTCTCATCCAGCAAGGCACCCACTGCCGTTCCCAATCATTGTTCCGGAATGGCTAAGTGCCTGGGTTCGTCCTAATGGAGCTGAACACTTGTTACTGGGTTCCACGGTTCTCTTCCATGACCCACGGCTTCTAATAGAGCTATAACACTCACCCCATGGCCCAAGGTTCCATTCCTTGGAATCCATGAGGCCAAGAACCCCAGGTCAGAGAACTAAAGGTTTGCCACCATCTTGGGTGTGGCCTGCCCCCATCTTGGGTGTGGCCCGCCGCCATCTTGGGCGTGGCCCACCACCATCTTGGGCGTGGCCCACCGCCATCTTGGGAGTGGCCCACCCCCATCCTGGGAGCTCTGAGAACCAAGACCTGCCCATAACAATATGATTGGCAAAAATGTTAAAAATGAAGAATTCTGACCTTTGCAGACATTGCCGTAGGTGCCAGAGATTGGCTTTCCTCAACATTGTAGGGAGAAATGTCCGTCTCGACCACCATTTTGGAAAGGGTTTGGCCTCATAAGGTTGAGAAACACGGGTTCCCCAGCCCAGCCATCGTACTCTGGGTGTGTCCCCAAGATGAACCCCAGCCTTCAGATATTGTCAGAGGCAGTGGAACCACAGCAACTCCTGCTTGAATAGGGGCTGGGTAAAAGGAAGCTGAGATGTCCTGGGCTGTATCTCCAGATGGTTAAGGGATCCTAAGTGGCAGGATGAGAGAGGAGAGGATGGCACAAGACACAGGGCATAAAGACCTTGCTGATGAAACAGGTTGCAGTAAAGAAGCCAAAAGAAACCCACCAAAACCAAGATGGCCATGAGAGTGATCTCTGGTTGTCCTCGGTGCTACACTCCTACCAGTGCCATGACAGTTTACAAATGTGATGGCAACGTCAGGAAATTACCCTGTATGGTCTCAAAAAAGGAGGCATCAATCATCCACTCCTCGTTTAGCATAAATTCCCTCCTGGGGGCTCCAGGCGTCCTCCCTCTCTGGGGGTCTGGAACGGGACACCTTTTCCTGTAACAGTATCACCAGCACATACTTACATCGAAGAGGATGAATAATAATACTAACTGCAGGTGGAAAACAGAGGAGGAGAATGGACTGATCCTTAGGAGCCTTCTCAGTTGAGAGGAGGAGAAAGGAATGATCCTTGGGAACCTTTTCGGTTGAGAGGAGGAGAAAGGACCGATCCTTGGGAGCCTTCTCGGTTGACAGGAGGAGAAAGGAATGATCCTTGGGAGCCTCCTTGATTGAGAGGAGGAGAAAGGAATGATCCTTGGGAGCCTCCTCGGTTGAGAGGTTGAGGAGAAGAGAAAGTTGTGAGAGGGTACCAAGGAGTTCATAGTCCAAGAGAAGAACGTATTGTTGTCCCCTCCAAGTCCCAGAGACCAGGAGTCTGGGATCAAGGTATCTCAGGGCTGTGCTCCTTTCGGAGACTCCAGGGGAGGCTCCTTCCTGCCTCTCCCAGCTCCTGGGGGCTCCAGGCATCCCTGGGCTTGTGGCCGCATCACTCCAGTCTCTGCTTCCATCTCTACGTGGCCTTCTCTTCTGTGTCTGTGTCTCCTCTTTCGTCGCTTCGCAGAACTAGATTTAAGACCCACCCTAAATCCAAGATAATCTTATTTTAAGATCCTTCACTTAATTGCATCGGCCTTAGCAGGGGAGATGATTCAAATGTCAAAGCCGCCATTTCCAAGTGAGGTCTCCTGTCATATTCTGGGGTTCAGGATGTGGACCTATATCTTCAAAGGCTACAGTTCAGTGCGCTATGATTATATCCAGTGGGCTTGTGGCCACATCACTGCCTCCGTCTCCATGTGGCCATCTCCTCTGTGTCTTTATCTCCTCTTCTGTCCCTTAGAAGAATATTTTTCATGGAATTTACAGTCACTATGAATAGCTAAGCATGATCTCATCTCAATATCCTTCCCTTAACTACATCTCCCAAGACCCTGCTTTCAAATAAGATCCCATTCACTGGTTCTGGGGATAAGGGCATGAAGGTGTGTTTTGGGAGCCACAGTTCAAACCGATACAATTGAGATTTATCTTCTCCCAGCCCTGGGCAGCGGCCTCCTAAGCAAGACTGCTTCTCTCGAGCCTAGAATGTGAGTCCAGGAAGCAGGGAGGAGCTGAACCAGCAGCCCCTCAACCCCACATCTGCCTCTTTCCAGGAAACGGTGCTGTAGAATCATCCTTTTGCGCCTGCCAGGATCGCTAGACTCAAAACACAGACAAAGGAAAGTCATAAGTGGCCCGGGCACGGTGGCTCACGCCTGTAATCCCAGCACTTTGGGAGGCCGAGGTGGATCTTTGTATTTGTAGACAGCACGAGACACTCTTGCAGGGGATGGAACGGCGTCCTCTTCAAAATTCGCATCCTCCCAGGATCTGTGAACGTCACCTTCTTTGGAAATACAATGTTTGCTGTTTTCATCAAGTTATGGTGAGGTCATGTTGGATTAGGGTGGACTCTGAGTCCAGTGACCACTGTCCTTCTAAGAGACAGAAGAGGAGACACAGACACAGAGGAGAAGGGCCAGTTTGGGAGGATCACCTGAGGTCGGGAGTTCGAGACCAGCCTGACCAACATGGAGAAACCCCGTCTCTACCAAAAATACAAAAATTAGCCGGGCGTGGTGGCAGGTGCCTGTAATCCCAGCTACTCGGGAGGCTGAGGCAGGAGAATTGTTTGAACCCAGGAGGCGGAGGTTGACGTGAGCCGAGATCGCGCCATTGCACTCCAGCCTCGGCAACAAGAGTGACAGTCCATCTCAAAAAATACATAAAAATAAAAAAGTGTCAGTCAAGTAGATAATGTTTCTGTTTTTGTGAGACGGAGTCTCACTCTGTTGCCCAGGCTGGAGTGCAGTGGCGCGGTCTTGGCTCACTGCCACCTCCGCCTCCCGGGTTCAAGTGATTTCTGGCTAATTGTTGCATTTTTAGTAGAGACGGGGTTTCACCATGTTGGCCAGGCTGGTCTCAAACTTCTGACCTCAAGTCATCTGCCCGCCTCGGCCTCCCAAAGTGCTGGGATGACAGGTGTGAGGCACCGCACCTGGCCTTATTGTATAATTGTCATATGAATTTGCTCTCAATAAAACAAAACACCCAGGTTAGCAGGTGGCACCGCTGTGGTTCCCCCTAGTGCTTGGCATCCTCAGGCCGCAGGAGAATTCTGATAGTACTGGTTGGCACCGGGGGGTTCCACCCTACCTGGCCTACCTCAGTACGTCCTTGGAGCCAGCTCACCATTTCCTCCAACCTGGGGTTGCTCCAAAAGGAAAACAAGGCCACATCTTCCCTTCGTTGGATCCTGAGTCCCTGTCGGTGTGCAGCAAGTCAGGCACGGACACAGGCAGCGCCCACGTCTCTGCTTCTGGGGGACCCTTGACAGGCTCCCTCCCACTCCCCCAGGGGCAGCCTCGATCCTGTCCCTCGCAATCCTCGCCCCAGTCACTGGGAGACACGCAGCGGGGCAGGTGGACCTCCTGCTTTGGTTCCACATTCCCTCGCTTTGACCGCGTGAGGGAGACTCACTAGGGGCTCCTGGGGCCCCTCTCCTGCCATGGTGGCTCAGGCCCCGGGTATTCGCGATGGCCCTTGCCCCAGGAGGGTCTGCGTTCCACCTAAATCACATTGTACCAACGTCAGACCCTGCACATGGTCAAAGCGTTTGCCCGGGGGTCACCTAAGCCGCAAAGAATCTCACCTGCCTGGAGTTCCACTGTCCTCAGTGACTGCAACACGGGAGCAGGTGAAAACGCACAGAGTCAGCCGGGCGCGGTGGCTCACGCCTGTCAGCCCAGCACGTTGGGAGGCCGAGACAGGAGGATCACGAGGTCAGGAGATCGAGACCATCCTGGCTAACACGGTGAAACCCCGTCTCTACTAAAAATACAAAACATTAGCCGGGCGCGGTGGCGGACACCCATAGTCCCACCTACTTGCGAGGCTGAGGCAGGAGAATGGCGGGAACCCAGGAGGCCGAGGTTGCAGTGAGCCGAGATCGCGCCACTGCGCTCCAGCCTGGGCGACAGAGCGAGGCTCCATCTCAAACAAAAAAAAAAAAAAAGAGGAACTGTATTGCAAGCTATGCCTCTGAAAATGAATTAATTTTAATGTATAAGACACTTAGGGCCGGGCGCGGTGGCTCACGCCTGTCATCCCAGCACTTTGGGAGGCTGAGGCGGGCAGATCTCCTGAGGTCAGGAGTTCGAGACCAGCCTGGCCAACGTGGTGAAACCCCGTCTCTACTAAAAATACAAAAATTAGCCGGGCGTGGTGGTAGGAGCCTGTAATCCCAGCTACTCGGGAGGCTGAGGCTGGAGACTCACTTGAACCCGGGAGGCGGAGGTTGTGGTGAGCCGAGATCGCACCGCTGCACTGTAGCCTGGGCGACAAGAGTGAACGTTCATCTCAAAAATAAATAAATAAACAAATAAAAATAAAAGTCCTGTCCCAAAAGACCCAATTTCAAGGTCAGATGAGGAACGGGGAAGCGGAAATCTTGGAGATGCTAATTTTCCCAAAAGGTTCCCAAAGGTCACAGACACCTGGGATAGGGTTTTGTTGCCATCCTCCGAGCCTTGTTCTCTGCAAGACAGACTTAGTGAGCTACCCTCAGATGTTTTGTTTTGTGGAGACGGAGTCTCGCTCTGTCGCCCAGGCTGGAGTGCAGTGGCCGGATCTCAGCTCACTGCAAGCTCCGCCTCCCGGGTTTACGCCATTCTCCTGCCTCAGCCTCCCGAGTAGCTGGGACTACAGGCGCCGCCACCTCGCCCGGCTAGTTTTTTGTATTTTTTAGTAGAGACGGGGTTTCACCGTGTTAGCCAGGATGGTCTCGATCTCCTGACCTCATGATCCGCCCGCCTCGGCCTCCCAAAGTACTGGGATGACAGGCATGAGCCACCGCGCCCGGCCCCCTCAGATCTTATATTTGAACGTGCACCTCATCCTGTCTCACTGTGAAGAGGTATTTTCAGTTGTTCAGAGTGAAGTGGACACAATCTGCCATGGAACTGCTTTCTGCTCTTTCTCTCTTTGATGGTCTTTGAGGGAAAAGGGTTAGGGATAAAATTTAATAATAATAATAAAAAGAAACCCACACACACACACACACACACACACCCCGAAACCACCATTCTTCTTTTCTTGTAATCCCAACTCTAAGCAGATTTAATGGCCCTGTTATTGCCGAGCGAAATTAAGTCCTTATGAAGCAACTTACAAAGTGCCTTTGTACATTCCATTTCTGAACAATCAGAGAAACGGTTGGGGTCGTGGCTGGGCATCTGTTCCTCATTACCACGTTGCCTGCTTGGGCTGCCTTTCTGAACACACGGTTGTGTTTTCATTAAACGCCTGCCCTGCAGTGGGGCTACGCTGGGTTTTTTTTTTTCTTTTTTTTTTTTTGAGATGGAGTTTAGCTCTTGTTGCCCAGGCTGGAGTGCAATGGCGCGATCTTGCCCCACTGTATCCCCTGCCTCCTGGGCTCAAGCAGTTCTCCTGCCTCAGCCTCTGGAGTAGCTGGGATTACAGGCATGCACCACCACGCCTGGCTAAGTTTTGTACTGTTAGAACAGACGGGGTTTCTCCATGTCGGCCACGCTGGTCTCGAACTCCCGATCTCAGGTGATCGGCCCACCTCAGTCTCTCAAAGTGCTGGGATGGCAGGCGTGAGCCACCATGCCTGCCTAATTTTTTTTTTTTTTGGTATTTTTAGTAGAGATGGAGTTTCACCATGTTGGCCAGGCTGGTTTTGAACTCCTGACCGCAAGTGATCCACCTGCCTCGGCCTCCCAAAGTGCTAGGATTACAGGTGTGAGCCACCACACCCAGCGTTTTTTTTTGTTTTTTTTGTTTCTTTTTACATTTATGTATATGTATACATGTATATGTGCACACATATATACATATACACGTATATACATATATACACATATACACACATATGTACAAATATGTATATATACATTTATACACATATATACACATATATACATATATACACACATATACATATATACATATACACATATATACGTACATACATATGTATACACATATACATATATACACCTATACATATACACACATATACATATATGTATATACACATATATACACACTTATATGTATATGCACATATACACATACACATATAAACACATACACACATATATACGTATATACACATATAAACATACACATATACACATACATATATACATATACATATACACACATATACACATACATATATACATATACACATATACACATACATATATACATATACACATATACACATACATATATACATATACACATATACACATACATATATACATATACACACATATATGCACATATACATATCTACACACATATACACACACACACACACACACACATACACATATATATATTTTAAGCAGACATGCAGTTTCACCATGTTGGCCAGGCTGGTCTCGAACTCCTGACCTCAGGTGATCCACCCACCTCGGCCTCCCAGAGTGCTGGGGATGACAGGCTTGAGCCACCATGCCTGCCTAATTTTTTTTTTTTTTTGTATTTTTAGTAGAGATGAAGTTTCACCATGTTGGCCAGGCTGGTTTTGAACTCCTGACCGCAAGTGATCCGCCTGCCTCGGCCTCCCAAAGTGCTAGGATTACAAGTGTGAGCCACCACGCCCAGCGTTTTTTTTTTTTTTTACATTTAAGCAGGGTAGGGGTCTAGGGGAGGGGTAGCATTAAGAGAAATACCTAATGTAGGTAGTTGGTTGATGGGTGCAGCAAACCACCATGGCAGGTGTATACCTATGGAACAAACCGGCACGTTCTGCACATGTACCCCAGAACTTAAAGTATAATAAAAAAATAAAATAAAATAAATATATAATATATAATATGTGGCCGGGCGCGGTAGCTCATGTCTGTAAATCCCAGCACTTTGGGAGGCTGAGGTGGGTGGATCATGAGGTGAGGAGTTCAAGACCAGCCCGGCCAACATAGTGAAACCCCCTCTGTACTAAAAATACAAAACAATTAGCCGGGCGTGGTGGCGGGCGCCTGTAGTCCCAGCTCCTCGGGAGGCTGAGGCAGGAGAATCTCTTGAACCTGAGAGGTGGAGGTTGTAGTGAGCCGAGACCATGCCGTTGTACTCCAGCCTGGGTGACAGAGTGAGACGCCGTCTCGAAAAATAAAAGTATACATATATAAAAAATAAAATTATATAAAATAAAATTATATATAATACAATTATATAAAATAAAATTATATATAATACAATTATATATAAAATTATATATAATACAATTATATATGTTTTCATATATAATAAAATTATGTTTTATATATAATAAAATTATATATAATATGTATCATATATACATATATATTAGATTTTCATTACATTATGATAACCTATTATTTAATAAATACCTTTTAAGATCTATGTCCCTCGATCAGAAAGCTGACTAAAACACGCCCTTTTTGTTCAAAAAACATACAGTAAGAAAACATGTAAAAGATCATTTTCATAAAATATGAAAAATGCTCTAATAGAAAAAAACATTCAAGCAAAGTCTATGACTTGAATTGCGAACAATATCCAAAGCTCTGTCTAGGACAATCACATTGACCTCAGCCCTGTCGTTTCTCACTAGGGGACTGGGCCAGGTAAAGAGAGATGGGGGCCGGGCACGGTGGTTCACACCTGTCATCCCAACACTTTGGGAGCCCGAGGCGGGTGGATCACGAGGTCAGGAGTTCGAGACCAGCCTGGCCAACATAGTGAAACCCCATCTCTACTAAAAATAAAAAAATTAGCCAGGCGTGGTGGCGTGCACCTGTTACCCCAGCTACTGGGGAGGCTGGGGCGGGAGAATCACTTGAACCCGGGAGGCGGAGGTTGCAGTGAGCCGAGATCACACCACTGCACTCCAGCCCGGTGACAGAGTGAGAAAAAAAAACAAAAAAAAAGAACAGAGAGAGATGGGGCCGTATGTCCACAGGGAGCCTGTCAGGCAGGATACTTACCATCCGAGGGGTAACAGACGAAATCGGGGTGGTGGGAGGAACTGAAATGGAACCAGGGGGTCGGCCAGCTGGGAAGTGGGAAAGAAAAATGAGAAGAAATATGTGAAGGGAAGACGCAGCTTAGAAGCAAATATCTGGCCCTCACTTCAGATGCATGGTGCAACTCGCGGCAAGTTTATATATATTAATATGATATATATTTATATATTAATAGAATATATATTTATATGGTCCATTATATATATTTATATATTAATATGCTATAATGTATCATTAATATAATATATACCTATATGTTAATATGATATAATATATTAATATAATATATTCACATGTTAATATAATATATTATATTATATTAATATGTATTAATATATTAATATATATCAACATAATATAATATATTATAATATATATTTATATAACATATATTTATATATTAATATTTTTATGTACCATATATTACATATTATATAAATATAAATTTTTATATAATATATAAATATAGTAATATTTATTATATATAATATATTACATATAATATATAAATATATTTATATATTATATATAATATGTAATATATAATAATATATTATAGTTATATATTTATATATTATATGAGAAATATAGATAATAAATATATATTTATATATAATATATTTACATATATTATACATTTATATATGTTATATTATTACATATTATATATTAATATATAATAAATAAATATATAATATATGTAAATATATTATATATAAAAATATATATTTATTATCTATATTTCTCATATAATATATAAATATATAACTATAATATAATACATTATAGCAATTATATATTAATATATTAATATACTATATATTTATAAATTAATATATATTAATATAATATTATTTATAATATTAATATATAGTAATATAATATATATTTATATATAAACTTGCTGCGAGTTGCACCATGCATCTATAAAATATATATTTATAAATTAATATATTTATATATTAATTATATAACATATTTATATATTAATATATTTATATATTAATTATATAACAAATTTATATATTAATATATTTATATATTAATTATATAATATATTTATATATTAATATATTTATATGTTAATTATATAATATATTATATAATTAATATAATATATTGATATTAATATATATTACATTATATTAATTATATTATATTAATATATAAATATATTTATATATGTAAAAGGACTACAGGTGCACATCCTCACACACAGCTAATTTTCATATTTTTGTAGAGATGGGATCTTGCTATATTGCCTATGCTGGTCTAAAACTCCTGGGTCAAGCGATCTTCCCACCTCGGCCTCCCAAAGTGCTAGGGTAACAGATGTGAACCACCACACCCAACCTAGGCCAGCACTTTTAATAATCTTATTTTATTTATTTGTTTTTTTGAGATGGAGTCTCGCTCTGTCACCCAGGCTGGAGTGCAGTGGTGCCATCTCGGCTCACTGCAACCTCCGCCTCCCGGGTTCATGCCATTCTCTGCCTCAGCCTCCTAAGGAGCTGAGATTACAGGCCCGAGCCACCACGCCCGGCTAATTTTGGTTTTTTTTTTTTTTTTTTTTTTAGTAGAGACGGAGTTTCACCATCTTGGTCAGACTGGTCTTGAACTCCTGACCTCATGATCCACCTGCCTCGGCCTCCCAACGTGCTGGGATGACAGGCGTGAACCACCACGCCGGGCCCAATTTTTTTATTTTATTTATTTATTTATTTGTTTGTTTATTTATTTATTTTTGAATTTGTGATTGTCCCCATGCCATTAGTTTATGTGGAAAGTGGTCCTGGGAGTTTCAGTGAGGGAGTGGGGAAAAGACACCAGAGAGAAGGAGCCACCGTAAAGGGTGGGTTCGTGAAGAAGTTTCTGCTGTGGGCAATGAGGGCTGGACCCCGCTAGGCTCTCCGAAGAAGTATAGAAAGAACAGTGTGCAGAATTGGCACCATCTTCCGAAGAACTAACTCAGCCATGGAAAACCAAATATTGTATGTTCTCACGTACACAAGTCCCAGCTAAACTGTGAGGACACAAAAGTGTAAGAATTACATAATAGACCGGGCACGGTGGCTCACGCCTGTCATCCCAGCACTTTGGGAGGCCGAGGCAGGTAGATCACCTGAGGTTAGGAGTTGGAGACCAGCCTGGCCAACATGGTGAAACCCTGTCTCTATTAATACAAAAACTAGCCAGGTGTAGTGGCAGGTGCCTGTAATCCCAGCTACTCAGGCGGCTGAGGCAGGAGAATTGCTTGAACCCGGGAGGGGGATGTTGTAGTGAGCCGAGATCATGCCACTGCACTCCAGCCTGGGCGACAAGAGCAAGACCCCATTTCCAAAAAACAAACAAAAAAAATCATATAATGGACTTTTGAGACATAGCGGAGAAGGGTGGGAGGGGGTGAGGGATAAAAGATGACACAGTATGTAAAGTGTACACCGCTCAGGTGAGAGATTCTTGCTGGAGAACTGGGCTAGGTAAAGATTCTGTCACCTAAATCTCACAAATCACCACTAAACAACTTATCGAGCTGGGCGCGGTGGCTCATGCCTGTAATCCTAACATTTTGGGAGGCCGAGGTGGGCGGATGGAGGTCAGGGGTTTGAGACCAGCCTGGCCAACACGGCAAAACCCCGTCTCTACTAACAATACAAAAATGAGCCGGGCTTGGTGGCAGGTGCCTGCAGTCCCAGCTACTCGGGAGGCTGAGGCAGGAGAATCACTTGAACCCGGGAGGCGGAGGTTGCAGTGAACCGAGATGGCGCCACTGCACTCCAGCCTGGGTGGCAGAGTGAGACTTCATCTGAAAAAGTTACATAAATAAATACATACGTATATACATACATAAAATGGACCCAACTGCCAACAAAAACCACAGTGAGATACCATCTCATACCAAAGTGGCTACTATTAAAAAGTCAAAAAATGACGGATGTTAGCAAAGACATAAGGAAAAGGGAACATTTATATGCGACTGGTGGGAATGCAATTAGCTCAGACCCTGTGGAAAGCAGTTTGGAGATTTCTCAAAGAGGCCGGGCGCGATGGCTCACTCCTGTCATCCCAGCCACTTTGGGAGGTCGAGGCAGGTGGATCACTTGAGGTCAGGAGTTCAACACCATCCTGGTCAACATGGTGAAACCCCGTCTCTACTAAAAATACAAAAATTAGCCAGGGATGGTGGTGGGTGCCTGTCATCCCAGCTACTGGGGAGGCGTAGGCGGGAGAATCACTTGAACCAGGGAGGCAGGGGTTGCAGTGAGCTGAGATTGCGCCACTGCATTCCAGCGTGGGCGACAGAGTGAGACTGTGTCTCAAAAACGAAAGAAAATAAAAGAACTTAAGAGAGCAGCCCTTCGACCCAGCAATCCCATTACTGGGTGTATATTCAAAAGAATATACATTGTTCTACCATAAAGATGCATGCACAGAGTAATGTTCACCCCAGCAGCATTTAGAATAGCAAAGAGATGGAACCAAGCGAGGTGCCCATCAATGGTGGATTGAACAAAGAAACGGTGATACTGAGTGGCCGTGGAATACTACGCAGCCATGAAAAAGGATGAAATCATGTCCTTTACAGCAGCATGGATGGAGCTGCAGGCCGGTATTCTAAGCTTTTATTTTATTTTATTTATTCTTTTTTTTGAGACAGAGTCTCACTCTTGTCACCCAGGCCGGACTGCAATGGTGTGATCTCGGCTGACTGCAACCTCCACCTCCCGGGTTCAAGCGATTCTCCTGCCTCAACCTCCCGAGTAGCTGGGATTACAGGCGTGTGCCACCGTGCCAGGCTAATTTTTAAAACATTTTTGTAGACTTGGGGTCTTGCTATGTTGCCCAGGCTGGTCTTGAACTCCTGGTCTCAAGCGATCTCCCTACCTTGACCTCCCAAAGTGATGGGGTTACTGTCCCCAGCCAGTAACGAATTTTTCTGAAATCCCAGCAAAAAATAATAATAATAATAATAATGGAAATTTATCCTTGGAGGTGGCTACCCAGAGAAGAACTGTGAGACCCTGTCGAGGGCAATCATTTGAGGTCTCATGGCCTAGAGTTTGGTGGTAATGGAAGAAAGCAGGTGATCTGTTTCATAGAAAAGTGACACGGAAACCCACGCAGGGGAGACCATGTCTGTCACGGGGCATGGTCCACCGGGCAGCCTGTTGAGTGTTGTCAAATGAGTCAGGATGTCAGCATATGGCCCTGATATTTTCTAACTCTTTTTTTTTTTTTGAGACGGAGTCTCGCTCTGTCGCCCAGGCTGGAGTGCAGTGGCGCGATCTCGACTCATTGCAACCTCCGCCTCCCGGGTTCACGCCATTCTCCTGCCTCAGCCTCCCGAGTAGCTGGGACTACAGGCGCCCGCCACCTCGCCTGGTTAATTTTTTGTATTTTTTAATAGAGACGGGGTTTCACCGTGTTAGCCAGGATGGTCTCGATCTCCTGACCTCGTGATCCGCCCGCCTCGGCCTCCCTAAGTGCTGGGATGACAGGCGTGGGCCACCGCGCCAGGCTGATATTTCCTAACTCTTGAGTTAAAGTCTCTGTATGCTTCTGACAGGTACAGGGGCAACTGCTCAGTATTTCATTGCTAAGTATGTGTGGTGTTTGGTTTTTATTTTGTTTTATTTTTTGAGACGGAGTTTCTCTCCTGTCACCCAGGCTGGAGCACAGTGCCACGGTCTCGGCTCACTGCAACCTCTCCCCCACCCCCGACTTAAGCGATTCTCCTGCCTCAGCCTCCCGAGTAGCTGGGATTATAGGCGTGCACCGTGGTGCACACCTGGCAAATTTTTGTATTTTAAGTACAGACAGGGTTTTATCGTGTTAGCCAGGCTGGTCTCCAACTCTTGACCTCAGGGGATCCACCCACCTCGGCCTCCCAAAATGCTGAGATTACAGGCTTGTACCACCTAACAGGCTAATTTTTGTATTTTTAGTAGAGACGGGGTTTCACCATGTTGGCCAGGCTGGTCTCGAACTCCTGACCTGAGGTGCTCCATCCTCCTGGCCTCCCAAAGTGCTGGGATTACAGGTGTGCGCCACTGCACCCAGCTAATTTTTTTTTCTTTTTCCTTTTCTCTTTTTTTTTTTTTTTTTTTTGAGATGGAGTCTGGTTCTGTTGCTCAGGCTGGAGTGCAGTGATGCAATCTCAGCTCACTGCAACCTCCACCCACCAGGTTCAAGTGATTCTCCTGCCTCAGCCTCCCACGTAGCTGGGATCACAGGTGTGTACCAGCACACCTGCTAATTTTTGTAATTTTAGTAGAAACAGGGTTTCACCCTGTTGGCCAGGCTGGTCTCTAACTCCTGACCTCAGGTGATCCACCCGCCCCGGCCTTCCAAAGTGCTGGGATGACAGGAGTGAGCCACCAGGCCTGGCCTTGCTTTTTGAGACAGAGTTGCTGACGCTGGAGCACGGTGGTGCGATCTCAGCTCACTGCAACCTCCACCTCCCGGATTCAAGCGATTCTCCTGCCTCAGCCTCCCGAGTAGCTGGGATTACGGACATGCACCACCACACCCAGCTAATTTTTATATTTTTAGTAGAGACGGGGTTTCACCGTGTTAGGCAAGCTGGTCTCGATCTCCTGACCTCAGGTGATCCACCCGCCTCGGCCTCCCAAAGTGCTGGGATGACAGACGTGAGCCACCGCGCCCGACCAGTATGTGTGTTTTAGGAAGGACCGGGAGCTGTGGATGATGAAGCATCTTGTATTTGTGAACAGCAGAGTTTTCCTGCTTTCATCTGCACGTTCTGTAGATTCGAAACGATGCCTCATCCCGGGCCATTCATTTCAGACCTTCCAGGGTCCTCCTTACACGCAATCATCACGTCCATTTGGACGGTGACAGCGTCGACAGCATCTCACCGGAGACTAAGTACTGGGTGCTCACGCGTGATAGGAAATTCAGTGCGCGGCAGTTAATATATGGAAACGCGATTTGTAGTTTATCATCCTACTGGGAGTCATTAGGGCTGCTAAGTGCATGCAGGCATTTTAAAATGCACGGGTGGTTACGGCAACCTGACTTGCCAGGGGCGCTCTCCCCCGTCGACGACGGCTGAAGAGCTGAATAAATAAGGTGGCATTTGACCCAACGCCTGTGTCATCTTCCCCCCCCGCCGGCCCCCCTGCACCTGCCAGACGTTTAACACCTTTCAGGGAGGCTCATAGGAGTATGTAGATTGATGGCTGTGATTTGCAGACTCTCAGCCTGACGAACATGGGCCCTGACACCCATTCTGTTTACCGACACACACATCTCCTTTTTCATGATAATAGAAATTTTGTAGACGACTGTCTCCTTCGCTGTTTAATATTAAATGATCAGAGACAAGGCCTGGGTGGGTGGTGGGGGGGGTGGGTGACAATTTGCAGAGTGTCTTAGCTGGCTTTCAGAGGCATATCTCAGATGCAAAGGGGTCCTAGAAAGAATATGTTGAAGAAGGAGAGAGACTGGATATTTGCCTCTGGGTCAACTCTTTCTTGCTACTTGGTTGAGACCCCATCACATGCCATGAATCCCAGGTGTCCTCTGCAGAGGCCGTGAGTAAGAATATGTCTGAGGGATCCGTTAAAAGTTAAACAGAGAATTACGATAGGACCCAGAAATTTCACTTCTAGGTGTATAACTGAGAGAATTCAAAACTGGTGTCCAAATAGATTTTTGTCCTGGAATGTTCAGAGCTACATACATTTTTCTGACTGGGAGATGTTATGTGTCAAATTGACTGGGTCCTGAGGTGCCCAGATATCTGGCTGAACATGATTCTGGGTGTGTCCTTAAAGGCGATTCTCGATGCGGTGACATTGGTCTTGCTGGACCTTCAGACTGGAACTCATACCACCAGCTTTCTCAGGTATGAGGCCTTGAGACTCACAATGGAACTCACACCACCAGCTCTCCTGGGTCTCAGGCCTTCAAACTAAGATGGGAACGCACACACTTGGCTCTCCTGGGTCTCAGGACTTCAGACTCAGACTGGAACTCGCACCCTCGGCTCTCCTGGGTCTCAGGCCTTCGGACTCAGACTGGAACCCACACCCTCAGCTCTCCTGGGTCTCAGGCCTTCAGACTCAGACTGGAACTCACACCCTCGGCTCTCCCGGGTCTCAGGCCTTCAGATTGGAACTCATACCCTCGGCTCTCCTGGGTCTCAGGCCTTCAGATTGGAACTCACACCCTCCGTTCTCCTGAGACTCAGGCCTTCAGAATCAACAGGAATTCACATCATCGGCTCTCCTGGGTCTCAGCCCTTCAGACTCAACAGGAACTCACACCATCAGCTCTCCCGGGTCTCAGGCCTTCAGACTCAGACTGGAACTCACACCCTCAGCTCTCCTGGGTCTCAGGCCTTCAGACTGGAACTCACACCCTCGGCCGTCCTGAGACTTAAGCCTTCAGGCTCAGACTGGAACCCACACCACTGGCTCTCCTGGGTCTCAGGCCTTCACACAGGAACTCACACTCTTGGCTCTCCTGGGTTTCTGGCTTCAGATTGGAACTCACACACTCAGCTCTCCTGAGACTCAGGCCTTCAGACTCAGACTGAAACTCACATCATTGGCTCTCCCGGGTCTCAGGCCTTCACACAGGAACTCACACTTTTGGTTCTCCTGGGTCTCAGGCTTCGGATTGAAACTCACACCCTTGATTCTCCTGAGACTCAGGCCTTCAGACTCACACTGGAACTCACACCATTGGCTCTCCCAGGTCTCATGCCTTCACACAGGAACTCACACTTTTGGCTCTCCTGGGTCTCAGGCCTTCAGACTCAGACTGGAACTCACCTGATTGACTCTCCTGGGTCTCAGGCCTTCAGACTCAGACGGGAACTCACCTGATTGACTCTCCTGGGTCTCAGGCCTTCAGACTCAGACGGGAACTCACACACTCAGCTCTCCTGAGACTCAGGCCTTCAGACTCAGAAGGGAACTCACATCATTGGCTCTCCTGGGTCTCAGGCTTCAGATTGGAACTCACACACTCAGCTCTCCTGAGACTCAGGCCTTCAGACTCAGACTGGAATCCATATCATTTGCTGTCCTGGGTCTCCAGCTTGCTGACCTTGTATCCTAAAGTTTTAAACACAACTTATTCCCTTGAGTCAGTTCCTTATTAGAGAGATAGATAAATACATACATACATACATACACGCATACATACGTACTCTCTTGTTGGTCAATGTCCTCTGGAGACCCTGATTAATGCATTTACAATAGCCAAAAGCTGGACCCAACCCCACACCCATCAATGGTCATATGAATAAACAGAATGTGATACATCCACATGGTGGAATACTATGCAGCCATGAAAAGGAACAAGGCTCTGATATAGGCTTGCTAGGGGCTGGGGGAGGAAGAAAGGGACGTGACTGCTTAGTATTAGTTACAGGGTGTACTTTGGAGGACTACGGTGATCTGGACCTAGACAGAGGTGATGGTTTCATAACCATCACCCATGTGCTAAAAGGCTGT
>NC_133427.1:877500-927500 GCF_049350105.2 Macaca mulatta
GGTCAGGCTGGTCTGGAACCCCTGACTTCGTGATCCACCCCCCCTCGGCCTCCCAAAGTGGTGGGATTACAGGTGTGAGCCACGCGACCGGCCTGCATTTTCTTACTCTACTAGATTTTACTCACAGGCGGGGCATGGTGGGGAACTATGAATCATGTTAAGTAGACACATGGTGTAAATTGGCTTTTGCATTCATTCTGACAGCAGTTCTGTGGTCCAGTGTAAACGGCCTGCTTCTGGCTTGGAGGACGTGTGATTCTCCTTCGGGATTCACTGCTTGTCTATCTTTGGTGCCTTTTTTTTTTTTTTTAAAGACAGAGCCTTGCTCTGTCACCCAGGCTGGAGTGCAGTGGCCTGATCTCTGCTCGCTGCAACCTCTGCCTCCTGGGTTCAAGCAATTGTCCTGCCTCAGCCTCCTGAGTAGCTAGAATGACAGGCGCCCGCCACCACACCCAGCTAACTTTTTGTATTTTTCGTGGAGATGAGGTTTCACCATGTTGGCCAGGCTGGTCTCAATCTCTTGACCTCATGATCCACCCACCTCGGCCTCCCAAAGTGCTGAGATTACAGGCGTGAGCCACTGCATCCAGCTGTGTCTTTCTTTTTTTTTTTTTTTTCATTTTTTTAAGACAGAGTCTCGCTCTGTCGCCAGGCTGGAGTGCAGTGGCCTGATCTTGGCTCCCTGCAACCTCTGCCTCCTGGGTTCAAGCAATTCTCCTGCCTCCGCCTCCCAAGTAGCTGGGATTACCGGCGTACACCACCACACCCAGCTAACTTTTTGTGTTTTTAGTAGAGACGGGTTTTCACCATGGTGGCCAGGCTGGTCTCAGTCTCTTGACCTCAAGATCCACCCACTTTGGCCTCCCAAATGCAGGCATGAGCCACAGCGCCCAGCTCTATCTTTTCTTTTCTTTTCTTTCTTTCTTTTTTTTTTTTTTTAAGAGAGAGCCTTGCTCTGTCACCAGGCTGAGTGCAGTGGCGCGATCTCGGCTCCCTGCAACCTCCACCTCTGGGTTCAAGCGATTCTCCTGCCTCAGCCTCCCGAGTAGCTGGGATGACCGGCACCCACCACCACGCCCAACTAATGTTTTTGTATATTTAGTAGAGACGGCGTTTCACTATGTTGGCCAGGCTGGTACCAGTCTCTCTTGGGCTCATGATCCACCAACCTAAGCCTCCCCAAGTGCTGAGATTACAGGCTTTACCGTTCACATGAAAGGGACTGGATGGAGTATGAACCTGAAGGCCTGGCCCAGGGATCTCATCCAAGTCCCAAAAGAGCCAGAACTGAAGAGCTCTCAGTTGTGAAGGAGAGAAAGGCAGTTCCTTGGGGAGGAAGAAATGACAGATATTCCCTTATCAATACCCACGACAGCACAAATGTGTAAGTAAATAAAAAAATAATTAGGTGTATTCCTTTGATCTTTTCTTTCCCCAAGTCTCAAATTTGGAATCGTCGATTTAAATCCTCGGTAAAATAACTCCCTGCAAAAGCCGGGCATAGTGGTTCGCGCCTGTCATCCCAGCACTTTGGGAGGCTGAGGCGGGCGGATCACCTGAGATCACGAGTTTGAGACCAGCCTGGGCAACATGGTGAAAGCCCGTCTTTATTAAAAATACAAAAATTGGTCAGGCGCGGTGGCGCACACCTGTAATCCCAGAACTATGGGAGGCCGAGGCAGGTGAATCACCTGAGGTCAGGAGTTCGAAACCAGCCTGGCCAACGTGGTAAAACCCCGTCTCTACTAAAAATACAAAAATTCGCCAGGTGTGGTGGTGGGTGCCTGTAGTTCCAGCTACTCAGGAGGCTGAGGCAAGAGAATCACTTGAACCTGGGAGGCAGCTGTTGAAGTGAGCTGAGATCACACCATTGCACTCCAGCCTGGGCGACAAGAATGATACTCCATCCAAAAAAAAAAATCGGATGTAAACCTACGGTGGGATAGTATTCACTGTTAAAAAGAAGGAAATTCTCAGTCAGGCAGGGCAGCTCATGTCTGTAATCCCAGCACTTTGGGAGGCCAAGGCAGGCGGATCACCTGAGGTCAGGAGTTCAAGACCAGCCTGGCCAACATGGTGAAACCCTGTCTCTACTAAAAATACAAAAATTAGCCGGGCATGGCAGCAGGTGCCTGTCATCCCAGCTACTTAGGAGGATGAGGCGGGAGAATCGCTTGAACCCAGGAGGCAGAAGTTACAGTGAGCCGAGATGGTGCCACTGCACTCCAGCCTGGGTGACAGAGCAAGACTCTGTCTCAAAACCAAAGACAAAAAACAAAAATAAACAAACAACAAAAACAAACAACAACAAAAAAAATCAGATGTAAACCTACGGTGGGATAGTATTCACTGTTAAAATGAAGGAAATTCTCGGTCAAGCATCGTGGCTCATGCCTGTAATCCCAGCACTTTGGGAGGCCAAGGCAGGTTGATCACCTGAGGTCAGGAGTTCAAGACCGGCCTGGCCAACATGGTGAAACCCCGTCTTTACTAAAAACACAAAAATCAGCCAGGCATGATGGCAGGTGCCTGTCATCTCAGCTACTCGGGAGGCTGAGGCGGGAGAATGGCTTGAACCTGGGAGGCGGAGCTTGCAGTGAGCCAAGATCATGCCACTGCACACTCCAGCCTGGGTGACAGAGCGAGACTCTGTCTCAAAACCAAAGACAAAAAACAAAAATAAACAAACAACAACAAAAAAAATCAGATGTAAACCTACGGTGGGATAGTATTCACTGTTAAAATGAAGGAAATTCTCGGTCAAGCATCGTGGCTCATGCCTGTAATCCCAGCACTTTGGGAGGCCGAGGCGGGTGGATCACCTGAGGTCAGGAGTTCAAGACCAGCCTGGCCAACGTGGTGAAACCCCGTCTTTACTAAAAACACAAAAATCAGCCAGGCATGATGGCAGGTGCCTGTCATCCCAGCTACTCAGGAGACTGAGGCAGGAGAATGGCTTGAACTTGGGAGGCAGAGGTTGCAGTGAGCCGAGATGGTGCCACTGCACTCCAGCCTGGGCTACAGAGCGAGACTCTGTCTCAAAACCAAAGACAAAAAACAAAAATAAACAAACAACAACAAAAAAAAAATCAGATGTAAACCTACGGTGGGATAGTATTCACTGTTAAAATGAAGGAAATTCTCGGTCAAGCATCGTGGCTCATGCCTGTAATCCCAGCACTTTGGGAAGCCAAGGCAGGTTGATCACCTGAGGTCAGGAGTTCAAGACCGGCCTGGCCAACATGGTGAAACCCCGTCTTTACTAAAAACACAAAAATCAGCCAGGCATGATGGCAGGTGCCTGTAGTCCCAGCTACTCAGGAGACTGAGGCAGGAGAATGGCTTGAACCTGGGAGGCAGAGGTTGCAGTGAGCCGAGATGGTGCCACTGCACTCCAGCCTGGGCTACAGAGCGAGACTCTGTCTCAAAACCAAAGACAAAAAACAAAAATAAACAAACAACAACAACAAAAAAAATCAGATGTAAACCTACGGTGGGATAGTATTCACTGTTAAAATGAAGGAAATTCTCGGTCAAGCATCGTGGCTCATGCCTGTAATCCCAGCACTTTGGGAAGCCAAGGCAGGTTGATCACCTGAGGTCAGGAGTTCAAGACCGGCCTGGCCAACATGGTGAAACCCCGTCTTTACTAAAAACACAAAAATCAGCCAGGCATGATGGCAGGTGCCTGTAGTCCCAGCTACTCAGGAGACTGAGGCAGGAGAATGGCTTGAACCTGGGAGGCGGAGGTTGCAGTGAGCCGAGATCGTGCCACTGCACTCCAGCCTGGGCGACAGAGCGAGACTCTGTCTCAAAACCAAAGACAAAAAACAAAAACAAACAACAACAACGAAAATCTGACGTGAACCTACAGTGGGATAGTATTCACCGTTAAAAAGACGGAAATTCGGACATGTATTAGGCGAGGTTCTCTAAAGGAACAGGACCGATAGAATCGATGAATATAGGAAGGGGCGTTTATCAGAAGAACTGGCTCACTTGAACACAAGATAAAGTCCTACAACAGCCTCCATCTACAAGCTGGAGATCCAGGAAGCCAGTGGGAGTCTCGAAACCTGCAAAGTAGAGAAGCCGACACTGCAGCCTTCAGTCTGTGGCCGAAACCCGAGAGTCCCTGGCAAACCAGTGGTGTGGGTCCTACAGTCCAAAAGGCGAAGAACTTGGAGTCTGAGTTCGAGGGCGGGAAGCGTCCAGCACGGGAGAAAGATGGAGGTTGGAAGACTCAGCCAGTCTAGTCCTTGCACACGCCTCTGCCCGCTTTATTCTGATCGCACTGGCAGTTGCTGGGATGGTACCCACCCAGTTTGAGGGTGGGTCTGCCTCTCCCATTCCACTGATTCCAATGTTAGTCTCCTCTGGCAACACCCGGACAGACGCACCCAGAAACAATACTGTGTATCCTTCCATTCAATCAACTTGCCACTCTGCGTTAACCACCACTTAACACCTGCTCCAACAAGAGCTTTGAGACCGTGAGGCTAAGAGAAAGAAGCCAGACGCAAGAAGACAAATCCTCGAGGATTCCACGTCTATGAGGTCCCTAGAGTCGTCAAATTTGTAGACACGGAAAATAGAATGGTGGGAGCCGGGGGGCTTGGGGTGGGAGAAAAGGGGAGAGAGTTTCAGTTTTGCAAGACGGGAAACTTCAGAAGATTTTTTTTTTTTTTTTTTGGCATAAGAAAGGAAAAGATTTGCCGGGCGCGGTGGCTCCTACCTGTCATCCCAGGACTTTGGGAGGCCGAGGCAGGTGGATCACCTGAGGTCGGGAGTTCAAGATCAGCCTGACCTATATGGAGAAACCGCACCTCTACTAAAAATACAAAAATTAGCCAGGCGTGGTGGCCCACGCTTGTAATCCCAGCAACCCGGGAGGCTGAGGCAGGAGAATCTCTTGAACCCGGGAGGCGGAGGTTGCGGCGAGCCGAGATCACGCCACTGCACTCCAGCCTGGGCAACAGAGCGAGACTCCGTCTCAAAAACAAAAAAAGAAAAGAAAGGAAACTACGTTAAATGGCTACATTGCCCTCTTACGAAGGCTCAGGATGCTAAGTTTTATATCTTATGTGGGTTTCTTTTAAAAAAAACACAATCAAAAACGATGGAAACAAGATAAAGACCAACATTTTATTTATGGAGTTAATACAGTTGAGACCCAAACGGTTGAAGTTGTAGGGCTGTAACCCAGGGGGCGAAGATTTGCAGGGTTATGACCCGTAGGGCTGGATTTGTAGCGTTGTGACTCGTAGGGGTGGATGTCTCCAAAGAAAGTTAAAGAGTGTGGGGACGTGGATCTATCTGTTTATACCTGAGTAGTAGTTACTCACGTTGGACATCAGTCTCTTTCCGTCGTCCCGTAAAACGCTGGGGAACTTTATCTCCCATGTTTTTGTGAATGGTCCTCGGGTGTTTTACGAGCGTTCTACACCCTTCCTGACATCTGTCTTTCGGCTTACAGACACTCATTGTCAGCGTTTTTTTTTTTTTTTTTTTTAATGTTAATTTACTTGGTATTCAAAAGTATGCCTCAATCTCAGGATTGTTTCAATTCATTTGAATTTTGCCTCCAGGTGCCATGGGAGACCCCGGGCTGCTCCTGGAGCTCTGTGAACATGTGTGTGTGTGACGTGGGGAGCAAATGAACTGCATGTGCCAAGCCCTCCGGGTATGTCAAGCTTAGAGGAGCTGAGACCTGGTGATGGGTTCCGTGGTGCCTTTGGAGGAAGCCCTGTGGGGAATGTGATATGTCCCTTTGAGCCGAAGAAAGTCTATGGATTTGTGTTCTGCTCCCACGGGTAGATAGAATTTGGGGGAGGGATCTACTGAAAAGGGAACCCATAGGGCTGGGACCCCTAGTTCTGGGAATTACAGGCTGAGATCCACCGTTCTCTGGCTCATAGATGGCTGGATCTGTGGGGCCGTGACCCAGAGGATAAGAGTTGTAGGGTTATGACCCATAGAGCTGGATTAGTAGGGCTGTCGCCCATGGAGCTGGGATTGATAGGGTTGTGACTCAAAGGGCTGAATTTGTAGGGCTGTGACTCATAGGGCTGGATTTGCTGAGTTTTGACTCAGAAGGCTGAGTTGTAGGATTGTACCCTATAAAGCTAGATTGATTGGGTTGTGATCCACGGGCCTGGGATTCATAGGGTTGTCACCCAAATGGCTGGACTTGTCGATTAGTGACCCAGAGGGCTACAATCCATAGGTTTGTGACCTAGAGGGCTAAGAGTTGTAGGGTTATAACCCATAGAGCTGGATTAGTAGGGTTGTCACCCACGGAGCTGAGATTGATAGGGTTGTGACTCAAAGGGCTGAATTTGTAGGATTTTGACTCACAGGGCTGGATTTGCTGAGTTGTGACTCAGAGGACGAAGAGGTGTAGGATTATGCCCTATAATGCTAGATTGATAGGGTTGTGACCCTTGGGGCTGGGATTCATAGAGCTAGGACCTATAGAGTTGTATTCACAGAGCTGGGATTCAGTGGGTGGGGCTGATTAGGGCTCAGTTATATTTGCTTGATTTTATAAGGCTAGAATGCATCAGTCTGGGGTCTATAAAGTTGGGAATTATAGAGCGAGACTGTATAGGGTTGGAATCCATAGGGCTAGGACATGTATTGGGGTGACTCATATAAATGGATTTCATAAAGTTGATATCATACATTGAACACTTTAGGGTTGGTATCCTTAAATCTGAGAGTATAGGGTGGTGACTCGTGAGTCTGGACTCATAGCATTGCGATTCATAGGGCTAGATTTATAGGGCTGCAACCCAGAGGGCTGGAATTCATAAGAGGATGGGGATTAAGACATGGACATCTTTGGGGCCATTATTCTGTGTACCACATGGGATTAGGACGTGGACATCTTTGGGGCCATTATTCTGTGTATCACATGGGATTAGGATGTGGAAATCTTTGGGGCCATTATTCTGTGTACCACATTTGGATTAGGACATGGACATCTCTGGGGTTCATTATTCTGTCTACCATATGGGGATTAGGTTGTGGATATCTTTTGGGCCACATGTGGCCATTATTCTGTGTACCACATGGGGATTAGGACATGGACATCTTTGGGGCCATTATTCTGTCTACCACATGGGATTAGGATGTGGACATTTTTGGGGTCATTATTGATGGAAAAGGGGAGGAATGTGAGCAGGGGGAGATTTAGGGGGGAAATATGAGACATTCTGGTTGGACATGTTAAGTGTGTGATATCGGTTGGATGGGATTTCAAGACTGGATTTCAGGAGAGAGGTCCCAGTGGGAAGAACACTTTTGGGTTTTGTCAGAGGTATTGGAACCAGAGCAACCCCTTCTTGAATAGGAGCTGGGTAAAATGAGGCTGAGACTTACTGGGCTGCATTCCTCAGATGGTTAAGGCATTCTAGGTTACAGGACGAGATAGGAGATTGGTACAAGATACAGGTCACAAAGACCTTGCAGATAAAACAGGTTGCAGTCAAGAAGCCGGCCAAAACCCACCCAAACCAAGACGGTGACGAGAGTGACCTCTGGTTGTCCTCACTGCTACAGACTACAAAGAGGAGGCATGAATAATCCACCCCTTGTTTAGCATATAGTCAACAAATAACCATAAAAAATGGGCAACCAGTAGCCCTCGGGGCTGCTCTGTCTGTGGAGTAGCCATTCTTTTATTCCTCTACTCTCCTAATAAACTTGTTTTCAGTTTACTTTACAGATGCCCTAATTTCTTCCTTGCCTGAGATTGAAGAACCCTCTCTAGGGGTCTGGATTGGGACACCTTTTCCTGTAACAGTGTCACCAACATATACTTAAACGTAAGAGGATGAATCACAAAACCAAGGGAGTGAGTGTAGGTGAAAAACACAGGAGGACAAAGGACTGATCTTTAGGAGACTCCTTGGTTAAGACGTTGGGGAGAAGAGGAAGGTCAGTCTTACAGAGACTGAGAAGGTACCAGGAGAGTGTGGGGTCCTTGGGTCAAGAGAAGAAAGTATTTCAAGGATGCTGGACTTTGGTCTATGGGCGAAAAAAGAAAGTATTTCAGGGTTGCTGAGCTTTGGTCCACGGGCCAAGAAACAAAATATTTCAGGGATGCTGGACTTTGGTCCATGGGCCAAGGGAACAAAGTATTTCAGAGATGCTGGACTTTGGATCATGGGCCAAGAAAGAAAGTATTTCAGGGATGCTGGACTTTGGTCCATGGGCCAAGAGAAGAGAGTATTTCAGGGATGCTGGACTTTGGTCCATGGGTCAAGAGAAGAGAGTATTTCAGGGATGCTGGGCTTTGGTCCATGGGCCAAGAGAAGAAAGTGTTTCAGGGATGCTGAACTTTGATCCATGAATCAACAGAAGAAACTATTTCAGGAGTGCTGGACTTTGGTTCATGGGTCAACAGAAGAAAGTATTTTAGGGATGCTGGGCTTTGGTCCATGGGTCAAGAAAGAAAGTATTTCAGGGATGCTGGACTTTGGTCCATGGACCAAGAGAAGGAAATATTTCAGGGATGCTGGACTTTGGTCCATGGGTCAAGAGAAGAGAGTATTTCAGGGATGCTGGGCTTTGGTCCATGGGCCAAGAGAAGAAAGTGTTTCAGGGATGCTGGACTTTGGTCCATGGGTCAAGAGAAGAGAGTATTTCAGGAGTGCTGGACTTTGGTTCATGGGTCAACAGAAGAAAGTATTTTGGGGATGCTGGGCTTTGGTTCATGGGTCAAAAAAGAAAGCATTTCAGGGATGCTGCACTTTGGTCCATGGGTCAAGAGGAGGAAATATTTCAGGGACGCCGGACTTTGGTCCATGGGTTGAGAGAAAAGAGTATTTCAGGGATGCTGGACTTTGGTCCATGGTCCAAGAGAACAAAGTGTGGCAGACATGTGTTACTACATCTCATGGTCATCCCATCCGTTCTTAGGAGTGTGGAATGGGACGTAGCAAAGTGGAGATCAAGAGAGAGCTTTTGTAGGAAGGGGGAGATGAGACCCTGGGTACACGTGGAAGGGCACTGTCCCATAGAGAGGGAATGTTTGGTGAGGTAGAGTAGAGAATAAGGAGAAATTGTGGGGTGTAGGATGTTTTTGTTCATTTGTTTGTTTGTTTGTTTTTAAGACGGAGTCTCGCTCTGTCACCCAGGCTGGAGTGCAGTGGCGTGGTCTCGGCTCACTGCAACCTCCGCCTCCCGGGTTCAAGCGATTCTCCTGCCTCAGCCTCCGGAGTAGCTGGGATTACAGGCTCCCGCCACCACGCCCAATTAATTTTTGTATTTTTAGTAGAGACGGGGTTTCATTATGTTGGCCACGATGGTCTCAAACTCCTGACCTCATGATCCGCCCGCTGCAGTCTCCCAAAGTGCTGGGATGACAGGTGTGAGCCACTGCACCTGGCCCTAGAATGGGTTTTATTTCTTTTTCTTTTTTTTTTTTTTTTTTTTGAGACAGAGTCTCGCTCTGTCACCCAGGCTGCAGTTAGTGGCGCAATCTCTGCTCACTGCAACCTCCATCTCCCAGGTTCAAGCGATTCTACTGCCTCAGCTTCTATAGTGGCTGGGATTACAGGCACCCGCCACCACACCCGGCTAATTTTTTTGTATTTTTAGAAGATACGGGGTTTCACCACGTTGGCCAGGATGGTCTCGAACTCCTGACCTCATGATCTGCCCACTTCAGCCTCCCAAAGTGCTGGGATTACAGGCTTGAGCCACCGCGAATGGCCAAAACATGTACGCACTTTGGAGGGTGGAGGAATTCCATAGGTTTTTAGGGTTGAGCAAATCCATACCTTTCATCAGATCCTCAAAGAGCCTTGTCAAACCCGACTCCTCTTCCTGTGACGTGTGGTGGATAAATACTAAAAACGAAAAGAAAGCTTTGGTCTCGGCCAGGCGCGGTGGCTCACGCCTGTCATCCCAGCACTTTGGGAGGCCGAGGCGGGCGGATCACGAGGTCAGGAGATCCAGACCAGCCTGGCCAACACGGTGAAACCCCGTCTCTACTAAAAATACAAAAATCAGCCGGGTATAGTGGCAGACGCCTGTCATCCCAGCACTTTGGGAGGCTGAGGCGGGTGGATCACCTGAGGTGAGCAGATCGAGACCATCCTGGCCAACACGGTGAAACCCCGTCTCTACTAAAAATACAAAAATTAGCCAGGTGCAGTGGTGGGCACCTGTCATCCCAGCTACTCGGGAGGCTGAGGCAGGAGAATCGCTTGAACCCGGAAGACGGAGCTTGCAGTGAGCTGAGATCCGGCCACCGCACTCCAGCCTGGGCCACAGAGCGAGACCCCATCTCAAAAAAAAAAAAAAAAAGAAAAGTGGGTTATTTCCAGAATGACAACCTCCTTCCTCGCCCTTCCAAATAATCGCTTGGTGTAACGTTTGTTTTCCTCTCGGTGAGTGCTTTTCTTCCCTTCGGTTTTCTGAGAAAGCTTCACACGGATAATCACACAGGCCAACAGGCAGTGACTGTCAACAGGAGACGCCGCGTTCGAACGGCGAGGCGGGGGGAGCGGAGCGGGAGGGGGCGGGAGGCTTGTCTGTCAGGGGGTTGTGTGATGAAGACGGGTTCTCCCCAGCCAGGCTGGGTTAACGAGACAGAAAGCTTTCAGTGACCTCATGAGGCTGCTCTGTTGCCGGAAAGAAAAGCCGAGATTTTCTGTCTCTGAAAACTGAAGACAAAATACGTTGACCTCTGAGTGGAAATCTTTACAATTTGCTTCTCAGCCCACATTTTCAAGCAGGAGTATTTGTGTTTGTTTGTTTTTTTTTTTTTAAATTCTCCAGCAATGGAAGATAAGAGCTTTCGTGTCAATGCACAGACCTGTGTGTGGGTTGGTCCCCACTGCCTGGGGACCACTGACCCCCCAATGCTGCCTTTGATCTGGGGTTCTGAGCCTTGACCCTGGCACCATCCAGGGGTGCAACGGAGAGAGCAGCCGGTGGACGGGTTGACGTGTAGGGTGGTGGGGAGCAGGGAAGAGGTGGGTCCCCCGGAGAGCTGCAACCTGAACCCCTTCCCTGACATCATTTTGTTCCATACCCCTCAGAGACGTGCAGGAGGGGGTGCCTGGGCCTCCCCGACACGGCGTCAGAGCAGGCCCTGCGTTCAGACATGGCAGCTTGTCACAGCCTCATCAGGCGAGAGCAACTGGAGTAGAAGATGCCTTTTTTTTTTTTTTTTTTTTTTAGGCTACCCCAGAGTCAATTAAAATACAGTAAGTCTGACATTTGCAGGATCCTGAACGATCAAAGTGGAAAATGCCCATACAGCTTCTGACATAAAAAAAAAACAGTGTGTTTGGCGGAAGACTGACACGAACCGTAACAGGTCAGGTAATTATGAGAAAATCTATGATATGTCTGTTGCAGTTGCTTAGTTTGTACACACGATCGCAGCCGTCAGAAAAAAAGAGCGGGGGGTTCTCTCCTCCTGACGCATCCGGGAGCCGCTGACACCCTCTCGTGATGCCGATACAGACGGCATCTGAGGAGAGAGTGAATTAATTTGACAGTAAATAGGGGGTAGCAGTTACTGCCTCTTCTTTAAATATCCAGGTTTTAATTGCACCAGGGCAAGGCACTCTCCTCCCATTTCATGGGCCCAGGTGTGCCCATGCACACCCCCCACACACACACACATACCCTCTCGCTGTCACACACACACCCGGGCATGCATGCAAAAGACGCCAAAGTTGTTTTTTATTTGTTATATATATATATATATATATATTTTTTTTTTTTTTTGCTGTGTGTAATGACAGCACGTGCACACACTTGGCTGTTGTTTTATCCTTTGCATGCTAATTGCTTGAAAGCCATGCATTTTTTTCCCCCCTCTCTTCCCAGCCCCCTCCTCCCACAATCCGTCTCCAACACCCAGCGCTGAACAGATGCGTTCATTAGGATGATTAAGGAATTCTCCCATCGTCTCGCCTTGATGTGTTTATTAAATTAAAGAGGGATGAGACGGATGGATCCGTGGGCTCAAGGGTATCGCCGGGCGAAAACCACGGGTGTATTTCGCCGGGGCTGGGCCCTCTCTGCCGTGCTCCCGTCGTAATTGGCTTAATGGATTTTCGGTGTGTCTCCCTCATCCTCTCTCAGGCAAACTAATTACAGCTTTTTACATTAAATTCTAATAGATTTCAATTTATCTCTTCTACGTTATCACAATGATTACAGTAATAAATTAAGCAGGTCGACACCGTTTACGAACACAGTTCGGGTCTGGCGTTACAGCAGCGTGGCTCGGCACACACGGACTGAATAGACGTGCTGGGTGAAGACGGTGATGGGAGGGACGTTGGGAGTGTGTGTTCCTGTGTCATCTGTGATTTGTTTGTTTGTTTTTTATTATTGACAGTCTGCAGACAATTCTCACAAGGTCGCTGGTTGGTTGGTTGGTTGGTTTTTTGTGTGTTTGTCTCTTCGTTTTTGTAAGAGGGAGTTTCGTTCTCGTCGCCCAGGCTGGAGTGCGATGGGGCGATCTCGGCTCACCGCAACCTCCGCCACCTGTGGGTTCAAGCGATTCTCCTGCCTCAGCCTCCCGAGTCGCTCGGATTACAGGCACCTGCCACTGCCAGGCTCGGTCACTTATTAATTGATTTTTTTGGATTTTTAGTAGAGACGGGGTTTCTCCATGTTGGCCAGGCTGGTCTCGAACTCCTGACCTCAGGTGATCCACCTGCCTCGGCCTCTCAAAGTGCTGGGATGACAGGCGTGAGCCACCGCGCCTGGCTTTTTTTTTTTCTTTCCTATTTCCCCAATGGGTCCAATTTCCCTGCCTCAGCCTCCCGAGCAGCTGGGACGACAGGCGCCCACCACCACACTCGACTGATTTTTGTATTTTTAGTAGAGACGAGATTTCACCATATGGCCCAGGCTGGTCTAGAACTCCTGGCCTCAAGTGATCCACCCGCCTCGGCCTCCCAAAGAGGGTGGACGTGTCTCACCAGCACAAACAGGCGATCAACCGTATTCCCTTTGCAAAGTGAGGCGGTCATCAGGTTTCCTGGGTATTATCGGGTCCTTCTGTTCCGTTTTAATGACCTCCCGTTATTTCTGCAGAGAAGGTGAAAATCGCCCTCTTCTACAGCCTTCATCAGAGCCACCGTCCCCCCAGCTCCGCCGGCCACCGCCACGCGGACGTCAAATCCGGGACAGACTTCAGATGGCCGGGAAAGGCCATCCTGGCTTTGTCACTCTGAGCCCAATCAGGGTGTCACACGTGGTCCACCTGTGAAGTTCGTGGCCGCTGCTGGTATAAATGGTAACAGGGCCGATGGCCCTCAGTTGTCAGACGTTGATTTAGACAGGTGACTTCCTCGGCCTCTACTTCTCCTGCTTTGTAAGGTAACGAGACCAAACTTTCAGACCAACTTTCCAGACTCTGGAGGCGATGAGTTCGGTGCAGTCAGTTTATGTAAAAGTTGATCGGCCGGGCGCGGTGGCTCACGCCTGTCATCCCAACTCTTTGGGAGGCCGAGGCGGGCGGATCACTTGAGGTCAGGAGTTCCAGACCAGCCTGGCCAACGTGGTGAAATGTTGTCTCTACTAAAAATACAAAAATTTGCCGGGTGTGGTGGCAGGTGCCTGTCATCCGAGCGACTCAGGAGGCTGAGGCAGGAGAATCGCTTGAACCCGGGAGGCAGAGGCTGCTGTGAGCCGAGATCGCGCCACTGCACTCCAGCCTGGGCGACAGAGCGAGATTCTATCTCAAAAAAAAAAAAAAAAATTACGTCTTGGGCTTCCTGTAATCATGTCAAAACCATTAATTTTTTGTAGCTGCCAAGGTTATAGAAGGCATTGTAATAACTATCCATGTTCGCTATGAAACGTCCCCGTAAAATGCACGAAGGCAAGAAGAATGACTGACGCCTGGAATCCCAGTATTTTGGGAGGCCAAGGAGGAACGATCGCTTGAACTCAGGAGTTTGAGACCAGTCTGGGCAGCATAGTGACCCTCCGTCTCTACATAGATTTTTTTAAAAATTAGCCAGGTGTGGAGGGACTCATGGAGTCCTAGCTACTCAGGAGGCTGAGGTGGGAGGATCGCTTGAGCGAGGGAGGCTGGAGGCAGCCGTGAGCCAAGGTGGTGCCATGACACTCCAGCCCGGACAACACCGTGAGATCCTGTCTCAAAGATTTAAAAATGCAGACAAATCGTATCGGACTGTGTTTAGTGCGGAGATGGGCAGATATGCTGGAAAGAGTCAGATAGTAAGTAATTATTAATGTTTTCAGGATAATAGAATTGCTGTGGTGGCCATGAAACTCTACTGGTTTTTTTTTATTATTATTTTCATTTATTTATTTTTATTTTATTTGTTTAATTGTTGTAGAGGTGGGGATCTGTCTCTACAAAAAATTACACATAGCACGACCCTGTCCCTGCAAAAAAAACTTAAAAATTAGCCAGGTATGGTGACACATGGTTGTAGTCCCAGCTACTGGGGAGGCTGAGGTGGGGGATCACTTGAGCCCAGGAGGTCAAGGCTGCAGTGAGCTATGATATCTCAACCATTTGGGAAGCGGAGGTGGGAGGATCGCTTGGGGCCAGGAGTTCAGGACCTGCCCGGGCAACATAGCAAAACCCCATCTTTACAACAAGTTAGTAGAGCATCATGGCCTGTTTCTATAATCCCAGCTACATGGGCGGCCAAGGTGGGTGAATCTCTTGAGCCCAGGAGTTCAAGACCAGCCTGGGCAACATAGCAAGACCCTGTCTCTACAAAAAAACTTTAAAATTAGCCAGGTATGGTGACACATGGTTGTAGTCCCAGCTACTCGGGAGACTGAGGTGGGGGATCACTTGAGCCCAGGAGGTCGAGGCTGCAGTGAACTATGATATCTCAACCCTTTGGGAAGTGGAGGTGGGAGGATCGCTTGGGGCCAGGAGTTCAAGATCTGCCTGGGCAGCATAGCAAGACCCCATCTCTACAACAAATTAGCAGAGCATGATGGCCTGTTCCTATAATCCCAGCTACTAGGGCAGACAAGGTGGGTGAATCGCTTGAGCCCAGGAGTTCAAGACCAGCCTGGGCAACATAGCACGACCCTGTCTCTGCAAAAAAACTTTAAAATTAGCCAGGTATGGTGACATATGCTTGCAGTCCCAACTACTGGGGAGGCTGAGGTAGGGGGATCACTTGAACCCAGGGGGTCGAAGCTGCAGTGAACTATGATATCTCAACCCTTTGGGAAGTGGAGGTGGGAGGATCGCTTGGGGCCAGGAGTTCAAGATCTGCCTGGGCAGCATAGCAAGACCCCATCTCTACAGAAAATTAGCAGAGCATGATGGCGTGTTCCTGTAATCCCAGCTACATGGGCAGCCAAGGTGGGTGAATCGCTTGAGGCCAGGAGTTCAAGACCAGCCTGGGCAACATAGCACGACCCTGTCTCTGCAAAAAAAAAAAATTAATAGAGAGTGATGGCATGTTCCTGTAATCCCAACTATTTGAGAGCCCAAGGTGGGTGAACTGCTTGAGCCCAGGAGTTCAAGACTAGCCTGGGCAAGACAGCGAGACCCTGTCTCTGCACAAAAGTTTAAAAATTAGCCACGTATGATGACACAGGCTTGTAGTCCCAGCTACTCGGGAGGCTGAGGTAGGGGGATCGCTTGAGCCCAGGAGGTCGAGGCTGCAGTGAACTCTGGCGGTGCCATTGCAGTCCAGCCTGGTGACAGAGCGAGACCCTGTCAAAAAAAATATTAGAACCATTCATGCACGATGGTTAGAAACCCAAAGGGGAGTGGAAATTCAGGATTGAGGCAGGTGGCTCACACCCATGGAATCGGCAGCCACCCCCCAAAAAGAATCCCACATGGGCTGTGCCCTGTGGAAGCTCCAGGAGCAAGCAGCCCCCACACCAGCTTCCTCATCCATCTGCGGCGTTGGTTGTCGGGCATTTGAAATTGCAAGGTGTCCGCCTGCATTCCGTCACGTGCCACAGAAACACAAGGAGCCATCTCTCTCCCCTGATGGAAACCAGCCCCTGGTAAGGGGCCCGGAATGAATGTGAGGAGATGATGGGCCTAGAGACTGCTCCAGGGTCAGGCAGCCGCCGCGTGGGAATGAGCCGGTCAGCAGGTATCTACCGTCATTGCTCCCCGAGGCAGGGGTTCCCCAGCCGCCCTCAGCTCCATCCAGCCTCACAGGGTGGCTCTGAGGCCACTCTGTGCTGGAATCAGCTGGACGGAAGGCGGCTGGCCGGAGAGGGCCACGGCTGGATGGGCACTTGGTAGCCTGTGGCCCTGGCCTGGGTTCAGGGAGGGTGTGGGCCGGGGGCAGGAGGAGGGTGGGGAGGGAGACACAGCGGGAGGAGGAGGTGAAGGGACCCAGGCTGGGGGAAGAAGAGGAGATGGAGGAGGAGGAGATGGAGGAGGAGGAGATGGAGATGGAGAAGTTAGACGAGGAGATGGAGATGGGGAAGTGAGAGGAGGAGCAGATGGAGAAGGAGGAGATGGAAGAGGAGGATGAGATGGAGTAGATGGAGGAGGAGAAGATGGAGGAGATGAAGTAGGAGGAGACTGAGGAGGAGATTGAGATGAAGGTGGGAGAGGAGGAGAAGGGGGAGATGGAGGAGGAGATGGAGGAGATAGAAGAGGAGGAGATGGAGGAGGAGGAGAAGATGGAGGAGGAGAAGATGGAGGAGGAGAAGATGGAGGAGAAGATGGAGGAGATGGAGATGGAGGAGGAGACGGAAATGGAGGAGGAGGAGCTGGAGGAAGAGCAGACAGAGGAGATGGTGGAGGAGGAGGAGATGGAGGAAGAGGAGATGGAGAAAGAGGAGACAGAGGAGCTGGAGATGGAGGAAAAGGAGGAGATGGAGGAGGAGGAGATGGAGGAGGAGAAGATGGAGGAGGAGGAGGAGATGGAGGAGGTAGAGGAGGAGAGAGAGGAGATGGAGGAGATGGAGAAAGAGGAGACAGAGGAGCTAGAGATGGAGGAGGAGGAGAAGATAGAGGAGGAGGAGATGGAGGAGGAGGAGATGGAGGAAGAGAAGACAGAGGAGACAGAGATGGAGGAGGAGATGGAGGAGGTAGAGGAGGAAGAGGAGATGGACGAGGAGGAGATGCAGGAAGAGGAGATGGAGGAAGAGGAGACAGAGGAGACAGAGATGGAGGAGATGGAGGATGAGAAGGAGGAGGAGATGCAGGAGATAGAGGAGGAGGAGATGGAGGAAGAGAAGATGGAGGAGGAGGGGATGGAGGAGATTGGGGATAAATTCCCCCTTGGCAGCAAGGAGATTTTCCTGCTGGAAGCAGTGCTCAGCTGTGGGAGTGGTGATCACCATCACGTGTCACTTTGTGTGACAAACACGCTTCAAAAAATAAAAATAAGATACAGGAATGTGGTTTCCACACAATATTTTAAAATACCACCGTCAGGAATTAATCACATAGAAACACATACTGTTTTTTGGATTTAAACAACTTTGAAAATGTAACTTAACGTTGCTTTTCTGTATGGTGTTTTATTCCTTTTAAAGGAATTATTAGACTATTCTAATTCTAACCCTTTTAAAGGGTCATTCTAATGAGGTTTTGAGAGAGAGAAGTTGCATAAATGTCATATCAAGGTATTATAAGTAACTACATTTAAAATGACAAAGCTGTGATCAGAAATGTGAAATCTGATCCACACGAGCAGAAACTCTCAACGGGCAGGAAACGGAACCACTGGTGAACACCTGATTGAAATGCAAAATTGACCATCGCAATTTAAACGACAGTTATAATAAAAAGATATCCTAAGCCAGTGTAAACCAAAATTTCCAAAATATCCAGAAATATACTTTTTAAAACCATCAGAAATGAAAAAAGTGAGAGTAAAAGAAAGCAACTCGGCTAATCTCCTTGGAAAGTGAATTTGGTATCTGTGATTTGAAGTATGATCTATGGTCTGTGATCCTCACCTGGTGTGGATGGGGCAGGGCCATGGTCTGTGATGCTCACCTGGTGTGGATGGGGCAGGGCCATGGTCTGTGATTCTCACCTGGTGTGGAGGGAGCTGATCCATGGTCCGTGATGCTCACCTGGTGTGGATGGAGCTGATCCATGGTCCGTGATACTCACCTGGTGTGGATGGAGCTGATCCATGGTCTGTGATACTCACCTGGTGTGGATGGAGCTGACCCATGGTCCATGATGTATTTTTAGCTGATCCATGGTCTGTGACGTTCACCTGGTGTGGATGGAGCTGATCCATGGTCCATGATGTATTTTTAGCTGATCCATGGTCTGTGACGTTCACCTGGTGTGGATGGAGCTGATCCATGGTCTGTGATTCTCACCTTCTGTGGATGGGGCAGGGCCATGGTCTGTGATGCTCACCTTGTGTGGATGCAGCTGATTCATGGTCCGTGATGCTCACCTGGTGTGGATGGAGCAGATCCATGGTCCATGATGTATTTTTAGCTGATCCATGGTCTGTGACGTTCACCTGGTGTGGACGGAGCTGATCCATGGTCTGTGACGCTCACGGGGGTCAGGTGTGGGTACCACAGGGCCTATAGTCTGAGGCTCACCAGGACTAGCTCTCGCTGCTGCTGAAACAGGGACTCACAGGCATGTCTGCCACAGAACTGTGCCTGGGTTCCTTAAGGACCGTGACCAGTGACCCGTGGAGCTGAGAGCACTTACCGGTGTGGAGAAAGTGGGTTTTATACATGCATTCTGTGAAAATATTTTTCAATCAGAATTAGGAACTAAACATTATCATTAAACATATCTCTCCAATTAAGTTCTTGAACCAGCTAATTGCATGAGTCCACATAAACTTGTTTTTAAAAAATAACAGTAGTCCATTTCACCTTACAGAAACTAAATTACCTCTTTCGCCACTAAGCATATACACAGATTATACCCATTAGCTTTTTATTTTTCTGTTTTTACATAATGGAAATGCCTGAAAAATTGAGGGTGAAAAAAACCTCGAGGCCTGAGGTTGGGCTTGAAATTAAGTGTGTTCCGCTCATTGTCACCCATTTTTTCTTAAATTACAGGGTGCGATTTCACATAAACATGAGTGTTAACGTCCCATTCCCCTTGTGGTCTCATCGGTATCTGCTACGTCTGCTTCACAGCCCACAAACCCAGGGCCAGGCTGGGCTCAGGATTAAATCGCGACTCTCCTCTTTGTTACTGTGTGTACCTGGCCATCTTTAAAAAATAAAATACAATCACTCTGTGCCTAAGCTTCCTCATGAGAAAAGTGAAAAGAAGGGGAAGATGTTCCTCCAAAGATGCTTTTAAGAATTAGGCCAGGGGCGGTGGCTCACGCCTGTCATCCCAGCACTTTGGGAGGCCGACGCTGGGGGATCATTTGAGGTTAGGAGTTTGAGACCAGCCTGGCCAACATGGTGAGACCCCGTCTCTACTAAAAATACAACAAAATTAGCTGGGCGTGGTGGCACAGGCCTGTAGTCCCAGCTACTTGGGACTACAGGGGCGGAAGAATCGCTTGAACCCAGCAGTCAGAGGTTGCAGTGAGCTGAGATCTCACCACTGCACTGGGTGACAGAGCAAGACTCCGTCTCAAAAAGAAAAAAAAGAGAATTACATCCACCCATCCACTAAAACTACTCAAAACATGTCTGCACGCGCTACCTCCTCGACACACATCACACGTATTATTTTGATCGGGTATTACGATTAATTTGCTACACATCACATCTTATTATTTTGATCTGGTATCAGGATTCATTCACTAAAGTATTAGGATAATTTACTAAGTAAATTCCACGTTGAAATAGGAACCATTTTTCCTACAGGAGCTCACGCTATAGTGACTTGGGTAGAAGACGTTTGCACCTTGAGCTATATCCTCCTGTAGAGCTATATCCTCCCGTATCGATGCTTCTCGGAGGCTCTTCAATGAACGTTTTTCGAGCTCACGCTATAGTGACTTACATAGATGTTTGCACACTGCGGTATATCCTCCTGTAGAGCTATATCCTCCTGTATCGATGCTTCTGGCAGGCTCAACAATGAACACTTTTCGAGTCCACACTATAGTGACCTACATAGATGTTTGCACACTGAGGTATATCCTCCTGGACAGCTATATCCTCCTGTATTGATGCTTCTCGCAGGCTCTACAATGAACACTTTTCGAGTCCACACTATAGTGACTTACATAGAAGACGTTTGCACACTGAGGTATATCCTCCTGTAGAGCTATATCCTCCTGTAGAGTTATATGTATCGATGCTTCTCGCAGGCTCTAGAAGGAACATTTTCGAGTTCATGCTATAGTGACTTATGTACAAGATGTTTGCACACTGAGGTATATCCTCCTGTAGAGCTATAGCCTCCTGTAGAGCTATATCCTCCTGTACAGCTATATTCTCCTGTATCGATGCTTCTCGCAGGCTCTTCAATGAACGTTTTTCGAGCTCACGCTATAGTGACTTACATAGATGTTTGCACACTGCGGTATATCCTCCTGTAGAGCTATATCCTCCTGCATCGATGCTTCTCGCAGGCTCAACAATGAACATTTTTCGAGTCCACACTATAGTGACTTACATAGATGTTTGCACACTGAGGTATATCCTCCTGGACAGCTATATCCTCCTGTATTGATGCTTCTCGCAGGCTCTACAATGAACACTTTTCGAGTCCACACTATAGTGACTTACATAGAAGACGTTTGCACACTGAGGTATATCCTCCTGTAGAGCTATATCCTCCTGTAGAGTTATATGTATCGATGCTTCTCGCAGGCTCTAGAAGGAACATTTTCGAGTTCATGCTATAGTGACTTATGTACAAGATGTTTGCACACTGAGGTATATCCTCCTGTAGAGCTATATCCTCCTGTATCGATGCTTCTCGCAGGCTCTTCAATGAACGTTTTTCGAGCTCACGCTATAGTGACTTACATAGATGTTTGCACACTGCGGTATATCCTCCTGTAGAGCTATATCCTCCTGTATTGATGCTTCTCGCAGGCTCTACAATGAACACTTTTCGAGTCCACACTATAGTGACTTACATAGAGGACGTTTGCACACTGAGGTATATCCTCCTGTAGAGCTATATCCTCCTGTAGAGTTATATGTATCGATGCTTCTCGCAGGCTCTAGAAGGAACATTTTCGAGTTCATGCTATAGTGACTTATGTACAAGACGTTTGCACACTGAGGTATATCCTCCTGTAGAGCTATAGCCTCCTGTAGAGCTATATCCTCCTGTAGAGCTATATCCTCCTATACAGCTATATCCTCCTGTATCGAAGCTTCTTGCAGGCTCTAGAAGGAACATTTTCGAGTTCACGCTATAGTGACTTATGTAGAAGATGTTTGTACAGTGAGGTATATCCTCCTGCAGAGCTATATCCTCCTGTAGCGCTATATCCTCCTATACAGCTATATCCTCCTGTATCGATGCTTCTCGCAGGCTCTACAAGGAACATTTTCCAGTTTACGCTATAGTGACTTACATAGAAGATGTTTGCACACGGAGGTATATCCTCCTGTATCGATGCTTCTTGCAGGCTCTACAACCAACATTTTTCAAGCTCACGCTATAGTGACTTACAGAGATGTTTGCACACGGAGGTATATCCTCCTGTATCGATGCTTCTCGCAGCCTCGACAATGAACGTTTTTCGAGCTCACACTATAGTGACTTACATAGATATTTGCACACTGAGGTATATCCTCCTGTAGAGCTATATCCTCCTGTATCGATGCTTCTCGCAGGCTCTACAAGGAACATTTTCCCACGTGTTAACGTCTCTGAAATCAGCACCTGCTCCCCAGCTGTGGAAAGTGTGGGGGGGTGTGCATGAAATAATGGTGTGTTTTTCCATCCATGGAGTTTCAGATTTGGTAACTGAGGGGAGAATGACTCTTAAAAAGTATGTAGCTTGGACAGGCGCGGTGGCTCACGCCTGTCATCCCAGCATTTTGGGAGGCCAGGGTGGGAGGATCACTTGAGGTCAGGAGTTCAAGACCAGCCTGGCCAACATGGCGAAACCCCGTCTCTACTAAAAACACAAAAAAATTAGCCGGGTGTGGTGGTGGCGAGCGCTTGTAATTCCAGATCACCGGGAGGCTGAGGCAGGAGAATCGCTTGAACCCGGGAGGCGGAGCTTGCAGTCAACCGAGACTGCACCACTGTACTCCAGCCTGGGCCACAGAGGGACACTCTGTCTCAAAAAATATATATATATACATAAATATATATATATACACACACACACACACATAGGTAGATACAGATATACAGAATATACTTTGACATAGATACACCTAGACAAACATAGATATAGGAATAGATAGGCACAGGTATTGATATACATAGGTATAGCTAAGCATAGACATAGGTTTAGATACAGATGTATCTATAGGTATAGATGCAGATATAAATACAGAATTTACTTAGATATACACAGACATAGACGTAGATATACACAGACATAAATACAGATATCCGTGTACCTATAGATATAATACACATAGCTATAGATATGCCTAGACATATGTAGGAATAGACACAGATATGAATATAAATTAAGTAAACTTAAATGTAGATATATGTAGACATATGTATAGATGTAGAGACAATACTAAAGTATACTACATATAGATATATGAAGACACAGATAGACATAATACGTCTGTATATATAGACAATACTTTTATATACATAGAAATAAATAGGTATAAATATACAGATAAACATACAGATATATGTATGCCACACATATACACATTCATAACTGGGACAGCCTAAAATGGGGCTGGAAATTCTTCTCCTGCAACATAGAGATTCAAAGAACACTTTCAATTACCAGGCGTGGGAGGATCACTTGAGGCCAGGAGTTCAAGACCAGCCTGGCCAACATGGTGAAACCCCGTCTCTACTGAAAATACAAAAAAAAAAAAAAAGTTAGCCTGATGTGGTGGCTCATACCTATAATCCCAACTACTGGGGAGGCTGAGGCAGGAGAATCGCTTGAACCCGGGAGACGGAGCTTGCAGTCAACCGAGATGGCACCACCGTACTCCAGCCTGGGCCACAGAGGGACACTCTGTCTCAAAAAAAATAAAATAAAATAAACATCAAAAAAATGAAAACGTGCTTTCGGGAAACACGTTGATGATTTTAAAATACGACATGTTGGGACCAGATTCTTAAAAAGTTGCAGAACTGTACTGCCCCCTCACTTTTTTTTTTTTGAGACCCCCCACCCCACCTTCTCCACCCACGTTGTCCTGATAAAACTCCAAAAATCACTCCAGGGGGAGACTGGCCCAGACCGATTTATCTGGGCCGACGTGAAGGGCTCTCTCTGAAACATGGGCCGTGACGAGGGACCTCAGAGCCTGCTCACAAAAACACGCAAACAGAACCTCGGTTCTCTCTCTCTCTGTCGTGCAGAAGCGCTGTGTCTCATCCGTTTGAATTTTCCTAAAATTCATTGGTAAATATCCACAAGGAAAAGAACACAAAACCGGCCCGGCTGCTGCGTCCCAGAGGGTGGGATAAGAAAGCTCATCCCAGTCACGTGGCCGGGACGTTCCAAGCTCTGGGGCTCAGGAAACGGGTGGTGAATTGGCAGGTGCTCAAGAGCGTCACAGGTTTCCTTGTCAACGACCAATAGTGGATTGTAGACGGATGGGCACCTGTCCATCCGTGAGGCTAGGCCTGGGAAACAAACGTTGTCTGCTGTTTGGGTTACAGTCACTAACTCTCTCTTCAAATCCCAAACTGAGAGAAAGAGAGAGAGAGGAGAGAGAAGGAGAGAGAGAGAGAGAGAGAACAAGAAGGAGAGAGATAGAGACAAAGAAAGAGCGAAAGAGAGACAGGGAAAGAGAGAAACAGAGAGAAAGACAGATAAAGAGAAAGAGAGAGAGAGAGACAAAGAGAGAAACAGAGAGAAAGAGAGACAAATAAAGAGACAGAAAGAGAGATAGAGAGAGAAAGAGAGATAGAGAGAGATAGGGAGGGAGAGAGACACAGAGAGAGGGAGGGAGGGAGAAAGAAAGAGAAAGAGAGGGAGAGAGAGAAAGGAAGAGGGAGAGAGGGAGAGAGAGACAGAGAGGGAGGGAGAGAAACAAAGAAGGAGAGAGAAAGAGAGAGGGAAAGAGAGAGAGGGAGGGAGAGGGAGGGAAGAAGGAAGGGAGGGAGGGAGAAGGAAACAGAGAGAGAAACAGAGAGACAGAGAAAGAGACAAACAGACAGAGAGGGAGAGAGAGAAATAAAGAGGGAGAGAGAAAGAGAGAGAGGAGGGAGAGGGAGGGAGGAAGAAAGAGAGAAACAGAGAGACAGAGAAAGAGACAAACAGAGACAGAGAGGGAGAGAGAGAAAGAGGGAGAGAGGGAGGGAGGGAAGAAGGGAGAAAGAAAGAGAGGGAGAGAGAGAAAAAAAGAGAGACAGAGAGAGATCGGGAGGGAGAGAGAAACAGAGAGAGGGAGGGAGGAAGGAAGGGAGGAAGAGAGGGAGAGAGAGAGAAAGAGGAAAAGAGAGGCAGACAGGGAGGGAGGGAGAAAGAAAGAGAGAGAGGGAGAGAGGAAGAGAGATGGAAAGAGAAAGGGAGGGAGGAAGGGAGAAACAGAGAGAGAGAGAGACAGCGAAAGAGAAAGAGAAACAGAGAGAAGCAGAGAGAGAAAGAGAGAGAGAGGGAGGGAGGGAAGAAGAGAGAAAGAAAGGAAGGAAGGAAGAGAGAGAGAGAGGGCGACAGAGGTGACACGCCTGGTGTGGATGTCACAGCCACATCCCACGTTCTCCGGGTGTGGTTGTGTGGGCCTCTGCGTGTGTTCCAGCCGTTCACTCCTCCGCCTGTGACGGCAAACGTGTGTGCGTATCTGTGTGTGTTTCTGTGTCACCCGCTCATCCTCATCCCCGTGTAGGGAGAGCTGTGTGTCGGGGTGTGTGGTTTTCTGTGTCAGCGACAGAATAATCTGTTTGTTACGCAAACAGATTATTGGTTTGCGTGAGAATTAGGTTATAGCGACATCTGGAAGTTAGTGGCAGACGCGGCTGCCGGTGGATCCCGCTAGGCGAGTCCTGTGAGGTGAGGATCTGTCCGTGTGAGCTCCCATTCACTCCTTCACTCCTTCATTCATTCAGATGCCAACACAGCTCTACTCCTACAAAAATACCAAAACGAAACAAAACTCCAAGAGCCACGGTGAGCTGCAAAGCACCATTCACTTCCCAGAGAGACTTGTAGGATCGTAACAAATAGCCACCTTCCGGCCAGGAGACATGGCTCAGGCCTGTCATCCCAGCACTTTGGGAGCCCGAGGCAGGTGCATGCCTTGAGGTCAGGCGTTCAAGACCAGCCTGGGCAACATGGTGAAACCCCGTCTCTACTAAACATACAAAACTTACCTGGGCGTGGTGGCAGGCGCCTGTCATCCCAGCTACTCGGGAGGCTGAGGCAGGAGAATTGCTTGAACCCGGGAGGCGGAGGTTGCAGTGGGCCAAGATTTTAGTCTCTCCACCCCACTCCTTCCCCGTGATGGCAAATCTGACTTTGGGGGTGTTCACCGAGGCCTGGGTTTAACCACCCAGTGAGTTCCCCTTGTCTGCTGCCTAGACAGAGCCGATCCATCAAGACAGGAGAATTGCAATAGAGGAAATGTAATGCACGCAGAGCTGGCTGTCAAGGACATGGGAGTTTTAATCTGACACCATCTCGGCTCACGGCAACCTCCGCCTCCCGGGTTCAAGTGATTCTCCTGCCTCAGCCTCCCGAGTAGCTGGGAGGACACGCACCTGCCACCAGGCCCAGCTAACTTTTGTATTTTCAGTAGAGACGGGGTTTCACCATGTTGGCCAGGGTTATACAAGATCCAATGAGCCAGTTTATCCATCTGGGTGGTGTCGGCGGATCCCCCAAGCACACAGTCTCCAGTTTAGGGAGGGCTAGAATCTTGCAGCCTCCATCTACATGACTCCGAAACCATAATTTCTAATATTGTGGGTAATTTTAGTCCTACAAAGGCAATCTACTCCCCAGGCAAGAAGCAGGTCAGCTTTGGGAAACGGCTGTTATCTTTTGTTATGTTTTTTCTCTTTTCTTTTTCTTTTCTTTTTTTTTTTTTTTTTTTTTTTGAGACAGGGTCTCACTCTGTTGCCCAGGCTGGACGTGGTGCAATCTCGGCTCACTGCAACCTCCGTCTCCCGGGTTCAAGTGATTCTCCTGCCTCGGCCTCCTGAGTAGCTGGGGTTACAGGTGCCCGCCACCACGCCCGGCTAAGTTTTTTGTATTTTTAGTAGAGACGGGGTTTCACCATGTTGGCCAGGCTGGTCTCGAACTCCTGACCTCAGGTGATCCACCCACCTCAGCTTCTTAAAGCGCTGGGATGACAGGTGTGAGCCACTGCGCATGGCCAGTCAAACGTCATGATTCTATAGGAAGGACATTTTTTGTTTTTTCAAGATGGATTTTGGGTCTTGTTGCCCAGGCTGGAGTGCAGTGGTGCAATCTCGGCTCACTGCAACCTCCGCCTCCCAGGTTCAAACGATTCTCCTGCCTCAGCCTCCTGAGTAGCTGGGATGACAGGCACCTGCCACCACCACACTCAGCTAATTTTTGTATTTTTAGTAGAGATGGAATTGCGCCATGTTGACCAGGCTGGTCTCGAACTCCTGACCTCAAGTGATCCGCCCGCCTCGGCCTCCCAAAGTGCCGGGATGACAGGCGTGAGCCACCGCCCCTGGCCAGTGAATGCTGTGATTCTGTGAGGAACATTTTTTAAAAGTTGAATGACCTTTGAGAAGCTGTTTCCTTAGGACCTCTGTGCAGAAAAAGTAACTTCAGGACCGAGCAGTGGGCAGCTGGTTTGGGGGCCGGGAAGGGGGAAGGGGCACGGCTCAGCAGCCTTCCAAGTGAGTTGTTTACAAAACCGCTTCTTCCCTGTGGAAGAAACGCCGGTCGAATGGCAGCTTCGAGGTTTGTGCAAATTAAGGCGTCGGTAACTTTTGCTCATACAATTTGTTGAATAAATAGGGTTGAATCTGTTGAATAAATGAGTCAACATAAGCTTTGAAAACGGTGTCTTCAGGCATCCTGTTAGTGTCTATTTGCATAAGTGGTTAAGCTGTGAAAGGTGGTGGCGGCAGGCCGCAAGTCTGAGGGAAGAAAAAAAAAAAAAACAGAAAACAAAACGAGAAGCAGCCAGGGAACCCAGCTGTTTTCCAATCGTGCCCCCAAGGAGCCTCCACAAAAACCTGCCGTTGGATTCAACCCGTGAAGACACAAGCTTCTGAGAAGTCTGTGCACGGTTCATATGAACTCGGTATCTTAAACAACACTCATGAGCCGGGCACAGTGGCTCACGCCTGTCATCCCAGCACTTTGGGAGGCCGAGGCAGGTGGATCACCTGAGGTCAGGAGTTTGAGACCAGCCTGGCCAACATGGTGAAACCCTGTCTCTACTAGTAATATAAAAACTAGCTGGGCGTGGTGGTGGGAACCTGGAATCCCAGCTACTCTGGAGGCTGAGGCAGGAGAATGGCTTGAACCCGGGAGGTGGAGGTTGCAGTGAGCCGAGATCGAGCCATTGCACTCCAGCCTGGGTGACAAAGAAAGAAATCTGTCTCAAAGAAACGAAAGAAAAGGGAAGGAAGGGAAGGGGGAAGGCGGAAGGGGGAAGGGGGAAGATGGAAGATGGAAGGGAGAAGGGGGAAGAGGGAAGGGGGAAGGGGGAAAGGGGACAGAAGGAAGGGAGGAAGGAAGGAAGGAAGGAAGGAAGGAAGGAAGGAAGGAAGGAAGGAAGGAAAAAGAAAGAGAGAGAGAGAGAAAGAAAGAAAGAAAGAGACAAAGAAAGAAAGAGAGAAAGAAAAGAAAGAAAGAGGAAGGGAAAGGGGAAGGGGGAAGGAAGGAAGGAAGAAAGAAAGAGAGAGAAAGAAAGAAAGAAAGGGAAGGGGAAGGGGGAACAGGGAAGGGGAAGGAAGGAAGGAAGAAAAGAAAGGAAGAAAGAAAAAGAAGAAAAAGAAAGAAGAAAAGAAGGAAGGGAAAGAAAGAGAGAGAGAAAGAAAAAGAAAGAAAGAAAAAAAGAAAGAAAGAGAGAGAAAGAAAGGGAAGGGGAAGGGGGAACGGGGAAGGGGGAAGGAAGGAAGGAAGGAAGGAAGGAAGAAAAGAAAGGAAGAAAGAAAAAGAAGAAAAAGAAAGAAGGAAATAAGGAAGGGAAAGAAAGAGAGAGAAAGAAAAAGAAAAAAAGAAAAAAGAAAGAAAGAGAGAGAGAGAGAAAGGGAAGGGGAAGGGGGAACGGGGAAGGGGGAAGGAAGGAAGGAAGGAAGAAAAGAAAGGAAGAAAGAAAAAGAAGAAAAAGAAAGAAGGAAAGAAGGAAGGGAAAGAAAGAAAGACAGAGAAAGAAAAAGAAAGAGAAAGAAAGAAAGAAGGAGGGAAGGAAGGAAGGAAGGAAGGAAGGAAGGAAGGAAGGAAGGAAGGAAGGAAGGAAGGGAGGAAGGGAGGGAGGAAGAAAGGGAAAGGGGAAGGGGGAACGGGAAGGGGGAAGGAAGAAAAGAAAGGAAGAAAGAAAAAGAAAGAAGGAAAGAAAGAAGGAAAAGAAAGGGGAGCACCAAATATTCCCGTGTAGAGTCTGTGTTCCCAGTTATGTCTGCATTTGCTTTTGGAGATGGGGTCCTGCTACGTTGTCCAGGCCGCAGTGCAGTTGAGTGCCATCGTAAGCTCACCGCAGCCTCGACCTCCTGGGCTCAAAACGATCCTCCTGCCTCAGCCTCCGGAGCAGCTGTGACTCCAGGTGCGTGCATCATGCATCGCCACACCCGGCTACGTTTTTGATTTTTTGTGGAGAGAGGGTCTTGCTATGTGGTCCAGGCTGGTCTCCGACTGCTGAACTGAAATGATCCTCCCCTGAGGGGCTGGCACTGCGGGCACACACCACCACACACAGCTCCGTTTCTGGGTTTGTTTTTGAGACCGAGTCGCTCTCTGTCACCCGGGCTCAAGTGGGGTGCGGTCATCCCCAGTCACTGCAACTGCTGACCTGCCCCGGGAGCGAGGACCGAGGGGGATGATGCTGGCCTAGGAGGACCCTGGGAGACCCGGGGAGCTGTCTGTGGGTCCAGAAAACCAATGCCCATTTGGGTTTGTGTGTGCATGCATGCTAGTTTGTGTCTCTGTGTGTGTGTGTGCATGCGTGCGTGCGGGGGTGTGTGTGTGCATGTGTGTATACATCGCGTCTGTGTGTATATATATATATGTGCTACTGTGTGTGCATGTGTATGTGCTACTGTGTGTGCATGTGTATGTGCTACTGTGTGTGCATGTGTAGGCATACATCTGTGTGCATGTATGTGTCCGTGTGTGCACGCACCCTAGTGTATGTGTGTGTTCATGCATGCTAACGTGTGTGCACGTGTGTGTCTTTGTGCATTGTGTATGTACACATCTGTGTCTGTGCATGCATACTAGTGTGTGTGCATGCGTGCATGCGGGGGGGTGTGCATGTGTGTATACATCACGTCTGTGTGTATATATATGTGCTACTGTGTGTGCATGTGTATGTGCTACTGTGTGTGCATGTGTAGGCATACATCTGTGTGCATGTATGTGTCCGTGTGTGCACACACCCTACTGTATGTATGTGTTCATGCATGCTAACGTGTGTGCACGTGTGTGTCTTTGTGCATTGTGTATGTCCACATCTGTGTCTGTGCATGCATACTAGTGTGTGTGCATGCGTGCTACTGTAACCGCACACACGTACATGCATGTGACTGTATGTATGCATCTGTATGCACGTGTAATCGCACACATATATGTGCATGTGAGTGTATGTACACATCTGTATGCACCTGTGTATGCACCTGTGTGTGCATGCATGCTATTGTATGTGCACATGAGTGTGTGTCTGTGTATATGCATGCTAGTGTGTGTGTGTATGTAGGCACCTGTGTGTATGCATGTTAGTGTATGTGCACACACGTGTGTGTGCCTGAATGCTACTGTGTTTATGTATGTGTGTATGTAAGCACCTGTGTGTGTGTGCGTCTGTATCTGTGCATGCATGCTAGTATATGTGAACACACGTGTGTGTGCATGAATGCTAGTGTGTTTATGTATGTGTGTGTATGCATCTGTCTGTGTGCATGCATTCCAGTGTATGTGCACGCAGGTATGTATGTTAGTGTGTGTTTATGTACGCATATGCGTGCATGAACATATGTATTCATCTTGTGCATGCATGCTAGTGTGTGCATGTATGTAGGCATCTGTGTGTGCATTCATGCTAGTGTGTGCATGTGCATGTATGTGTGTGCATGCGTGATTGTGCGTGTGTGTGTGTGTGTATACAGGTGTCTCTGTGTGTATGCCTGCTAGCGTATGTGAACACACATGTGTGTGCATGCTAGTGTGTGTGCTAGTGTGTGTGCATACATGAGTGTGTGTGCATGCATGCTAGTGTGTGCGTGTGTGTATACATGCTAGTGTATGTGCGTCTACCTGTGTGTTTGTGTGCATGCATGCTAGTGTGTACACGTGTGTATGTAGGCATCTGCGTGCATGCATGCTAACATATGTGAACACATGTATATGTATGCTAGTGTGTGCATGCATGCTAGTGTATGTGAACACACGTGTGTGTGCCTGCTAGTGTGTGTGCATATGCGAGTATGTTTGTGTGCATGCATGCCACTGTGTGCGTGTGTGTATACATGCTAGTGTGTGTGCACATGTGTGTGTGCATGCTTGCTAGTGTGTGCATGTGTGTATGGAGGCGTCTGTGTGCATGCATGCTAGCATATATGAACACCTGTATGTATGCTAGTGTGTGCATGCCTGCTAGTGTATGTGAACACACATGTGTGTGCGTGCATGCTGGTGTGTGTGTGCATGCTAGTGTGTTGGCATACGTGAGTGTGACTGTGTGCATGCATGCTCGTGTGTGTGTGTGCACATGTGTGTTTGCATGCATCCTAGTGTGTGCGTATGTGTATGTAGGCGTCTGCGTGCATGCCTGCTAGGGTGTGTGAACACACATATATGTATGCTAGTGTGTGCATCCCTGCTAGTGTATGTGAACACACGTGTGTGCATGCATGGTGGTGTGTGTGTGCCTGCTAGTGTGTGGGCATACGTGAGTTTGTGTGCATGCGTGCTAGTGTGTGCCTGTGTGTATGTAGGCCTGCTACATACCTGTAGTGTATGTAGGCCTGCTACATGCCTGCTAGCATATGTGAACACGTGTATGTATGCTAGTGTATGTGAACACACGTGTGTGGGGGTGTATGTGAACACGTGTATGTATGCTAGTGTATGTGAACACACGTGTGTGGGGGTGTATGTGAACACACGTGTGTGGGGCTGTATGTGAACACGTGTATGTATGCTAGTGTGTGCATCCCTGCTAGTGCATGTGAACACACGTGTGGGGGGCTGTATGTGAACACACATATGTGTGCGTGCCTGGTGGTGTGTGCATGCACGTGTGTGTTTGTGTGCATGCGTGCTAGTGTGTGTGTGTGCGTGTGTGCCATTTTGTGTCCACCATAACAGAGAGTAGAGAGAAGCGGGCAGATTAGAAAACTCCAATTAAGCCTTTAAAAAGACCATCTGCCAAACGGTGACTGGGGTTCCGTGTACACAAAACGCCTGTCCCGGTTACCGACACACGATCTCACCTATTGTATATTGTGTTACAAATTGAAATTAGGTGAGCCCACCTACACGATACCTCTGCCACATCTTCAATTTTCTCATGGAGGCTCAGCGTTGCTGGTGCATATTCATCCTGCCTGATGAGTCCTCATTATCTGTGTAGCAGCGGGTGCACACGGTGCACGGCATAATCAAAGCCTGGGGGTACGTATTAATTATCCTTTTGAATAGTGATGAAATTTTAAAAAGATCTCCTTTAGGCTCCCGTCATCAGCAGATGAAACAAAGACGCGCACAGCTTGTGCGCAGAGGCGCACATGTGTTTTTACATCTGTTCGGGATATTTCAATTTGAAGCTCAACAACCAGACACTGCGATTAAAGAAGATGATGAAGGGAGAGAGAAAGAGAGAGGGGGGGAGAGAGGGGAAAAAAAAAAAAAAAAAAGGCCTTCAATGACATATAACAAACAGACTCCGCCCCCAGCTCATTGAGTAGAGAACAAAATGAGTTTCCTTCTCCAACAATATGCACCGTGGCTTGATTTTGTCTCTCTCAGGAGGATGATTTAAAAGCAACAATGCATGCATCCAATGGGAAGGGTGTGGTGAGGGCAGCTACACCTGTTACCTCCAAACACCGCAGCTTTCCTGCAGACACCTGCGGCCCTTGTCCCCATAGCTCCTCTCCTGGGGTCCTGTTGGGGGGTCCAGGAAGCTCAGAGAGAAGGAAGCAGAGAGCTGCCCCTTTCAGAAAGGCTCAGGCGCCGGCCTTTGTTTTCTTGCTTGAATTAGAAAGCCGCTATGGGGTGGTCTGTAAGGCAGCAGAAAGAGAAACACCCCATGCCTGCCAAGAGGGAGCGGAGGGGGGGAAATCCTTGGAAACTGACAAGCTGTTTCATGGAACTCCATTCCCTGGGGTGAGACAGGGCCGTGATATAACCGCTTGCATCGAAGACAGGACTTGGGAGTTTGGGGTCGAAAAAGTGCTTCCTGAGAACATCACACACCGGGGCCTGCTGTGGGGTAGCAGGAGCGGGGAGGGAGGGCATTAGGAGGTATATGTATTGTAAATGATGAGTTGATGGGTGCAGCACACCAACTGTATACATGGCACATGTAGACATATGTAACAAACCTGCACATTGTGCACCTGCACCCTGGAACTTAAAGTATAATAATAATAATAATAATAATAATAAACACACAAAAAAGAGAAGATCCTTCCTGTTTGCAGATATGGCCTTAGATTTAAAAAAAAAAAAAATTCCGCATGCTTACAAATGCTAATTTGCTTTTACTTCGGTGTTTAAAGGGATACAGAGCAATGGCCTTAGATTTAAAACAAAACAAAAAAAAATGGCTTACAAATGCCAATTTGCTTTTACTTCTGTGTTTAAAGGGATACAGAGGTATGGCCTTAGATTTAAAACAAACAAAAATAAATGCCAATTGGTTTTTACTTCTGTGTTTAAACGGATACAGAGGTATGGCCTTAGATTAAAAAAAAAATGTCTTATAAATGCCAATTTGTTTTTACTTCTGTGTTTAAAGCGATACAGAGGAATGGCCTTAGGTTTAAAACAAAACAAAAAAAAATGGCTTACAAATGCCAATTGGTTTTTACTTCGGTGTTTAAAGGGATACAGAGGTATGGCCTGAGATTTTTAAAAAAAAATGTCTTATAAATGCCAATTTGTTTTTACTTCTATGTTTAAAGGGATACAGAGGTATGGCCTGAGACTTAAAAAAAAAAATGTCTTATAAATGCCAATTTGTTTTTACTTCTGTGTTTAAAGGGATACAGAGCAATGGCCTTAGATTTAAAACAAACAAAAAAAAAATGGCTTACAAATGCCAATTGGTTTTTACTTCTGTGTTTAAAGGGATGCAGAGGGTGTGATCAAACCTGCATTCTCCAAAGATGACTCTGGATTCTCTTTCAGAGATCGAAATGTAATCCAGAAGCCCTCTGAACTGGGTGAGAGCTGTATCATTGAAAGGGTACTTGAAGGGTTATTGAACTCAACGGGCCTCACGTCCACGGGCCACACAACCTCGACGTTTAGTAAAATTTCAGTACGATTTACAAGTATATGCATCTGGGAGGCTGGTTCATTGACAAGGCCCGGGCGTCTCCATCTCTAGGGTAACCACGAATCAAAAATACGGGATACAGGGCTGGATCGGGTGCCTTGAATGAGATAAAGATAACATTCATTGCATGATAAAAGCAACTCCTACAGATTTTGCAAAAGTGGGGGCTCAAGTCAGCAGAGGCAACCGATTCAGAAAAATGAGGCGAACCCCAGCTTTCAGCCTCGCCTCTGAACTGGCCGTCTTGAGGCCTTTTTTATCCAGTTTGCTGAAAATTCAATGGGCGTGTGCCTTCATGAGGAAATCTGCTGGGCAATATGGCTCACGAGCCCCCATGAACTTTTTTGTTTGCTTGTGTGTGTGTGTTTTTTGAGACGGAGTCTCGCTCTGTTGCCCAGGCCGGAGTGCAGTGGCGCGATCTCGGCTCACAGCAACCTTCGCCTCCCAGGCTCAAGCGATTCTCCTGCCTCAGCCTCCTGAGTAGCTGGGATGACAGGTGCATGTCACCACGCCCGGCTCATTTTTGTACTTTTAGTAGAGACGGGGTTTCACCATGTTGGCCAGGCTGGTCTCGAACTCCTGACCTCATGTGATCCACCCACCTCGGCCTCCCAAAGTGCTGGGATGACAGGCGTGAGCCACCGTGCCTGGCTCCCGTTAACTTCTCCAGAGTTTCCTTCTATATACAACCTGTATGTCTAGCAGTGTATCATTTGTCTGTCACCCGTTCTTCCAATGAGAAGACGCCATAATGTTAGTTTATTTGTTTTTGTTTTTGTTTTTGTTTTTTGAGACGGAGTCTTGTTCTGTGGCCCAGGCTGGAGTGCAGTGGCGCGATCTCAGCTCACTGCAAGCTCCACCTCCCGGGTTCCCGCCATTCTCCTGCCTCAGCCTCCCGAGTAGCTGGGACTACAGGCTCCCGCCACCTCGCCCGGCTAATTTTTTGTATTTTTTAGTAGAGACGGGGTTTCACCAGGTTTAGCCAGGATGGTCTCGATCTCCTGACCTCACAATGTACCCATCTCAGCCTCCCAATACGCACTTTGTTTTTGAGGTGGAGTCTCGCTCTTGTGGCCCAGGCTGGAGTGCAGTGGTGCGATCTCAGCTCACTGCAACCTCCACCTCCCGGGTTCAAGAGATTCTCGTGCCTCAGCCTCCTGAGTAGCTGGGATTACAGGCACCTGCCACTGCGCCCACCTAAGTTTTGTATTTTTAATAGAGACGGGGTTTCGCCACGTTGGCCAGGCTGGTCTCGAACTCCTGACCTCAAGTGATCCACCTGCCTCAGCCTCCCAAAGTGCCGAGATGACAGGTGCGACCTTGTGCCCGGCCTGAATTTACACACATTTATTTATGTTTGCCTACATTCCTCAGTCGACATATTTCTCTCTGCTATTTCAGCGTATCCATAAACACAGCTTTATTTCATTTTCCAAGCATGGTACATACCATATTTTTTTCCCTCCAATTATCGAGACTGTCCCGTTAAGTGGCAGGTGATTCCTGCTTTCCCCAGGTGGTTCTTGGGCTCACCAGAGCTGGCACCAGGGCTGAGTTTGCTGACAGACGCGTTCCCACGTCTCGCAGTCAGGGAATAAATGAACGGATGTTGTGTCACCAAGACGGACGGACTTTCGAAAGACGGGCATACAACTGTCTTCGGCCGTATCATTTGTCTGAGACACTCCAAGGCGTTCTGTGGGGAAGGACTCAGGAAGGACTTGGGGGTGAATCAATAGAAAAAGTATGATACTGGCGGCCGGGCGCGGTGGCTCACGTCTGTCATCCCAGCACTTTGGGAGGCTGAGGTGGGCGGATCACTGAGAGTCAGGAGTTCGAGACCAGCCTCCCCAACATGGCGAAACCCCGTCTCTACTGAAAACACAAAACGTTAGCCGGGCGCGGTGGCTCACGCCTGGCATCCCCGCCCTTTGGGAGGCCGAGGCGGGTGGATCACTTGAGGTCAGGAGATCGAGACCAGCCTGGCCAACATGGAGAAACCCCGTCTCTACTAAAAGTACGAAACATTAACCTGGCGTGGTGGCTCACACCTGTCATCCCAGCACTTTGGGTGACCGAGGCAGGTGGATTAGGAGTTTGAGACCAGCCTGACCTACTTGGAGAAACCCCGTCTCTACTAAAAAATGCAAAATTTCAGGCATGATGGTGGTCGCCTGTCATCCCAGGTACTCGGGAGGCTGAGGCAGGAGAATCGCTTAAACCCGGGAGGCGGAGGTTGCAGTGAGCGGAGATCTCACCATTGCACTCCAGCCTGGGTGACAGAGCGAGACTCTGTCTCAAAAAAAAAAAAAAAAGAAAAAGAAAAAGAAAGAAAAGAAGCAGCTTGGAAACTCACTGTGATTAAGGGACCAATTTTATCTTCCTCTACTGCCTTGATTCTTGTTTAAATTTTGTCTTTTGCTTCCAGGCTGAGATTTCATGCCTGGGTTCAGCCTAAAGCAAATTTTAGCAGCTGAGTTATAAACCCCTAAAAATAGCCTTCCGTAGTCAAAGTGCTGACACATTGGATGTAGTCGGGAAGGAAGGTGGCAGAGTTCTAATTAAAAAGACACACAGTGCTTTGTCTTGAACTAACCTAAATAGCGATCAGGTTAACTGACAGTTTCCCTGCATTAGAGAGGCTTACAGGACATAGAAAACTTACTTTTCTCTCCAAAATACTAATACTAATAATAATAATAATAATAAAATAATAGATTACTCAATTCACATGATAGATAAAGAAAAGTGAACTTGTGCATGGCCTTAGAACTAACACGAATAGGCCGGGCACCGTGGCTCACGCCTGTCATCCCAGCACTTTGGGAGGCCGAGGCAGGTGGATCGTTTGAGGTCAGGAGTTCGAGACCAGCCTGGCCAACATGGTAAAACCCTGTCTCTCTCTATTAAAAATACGAAAATTAGCCAGGCGTGGTGGCAGGTGCCTGTGATCCCAGCTACTCAGGAGGCTGAGGCAGGAGAATCGCTTGAACCCAGGAGGCGGAGGTTGCGGTGAGCTGAGATCGCACCACTGCACTCCAGCCTGGGAGACAGAGTGAGACTCCAAGAAAGAAGAAAGAAGGAAAGAGGGAAAGAAGGAAGGAAGGAAGGAGGGAAGGAAAGGAAGGAGGGAGGGAGGGAGAGAGGGAGGGAGAGAGAGAGAGAGAGAGAGAGAGAAAGAAAGAAAGAAAGAAAGAAAGAAAGAAAGAAAGAAAGAAGGAAGGAAGGAAGGAAGGAAGGAAGGAAGGAAGGAAGGAAGGAAGGAAGGAAGGAAGGAAGGAAGGAAACAAAGAGGTTTAAACCATACGGTCTGATGGCAACTATAGCTGTTAATACTTAAATCGGCTATTAGGTAATAAAAATAAGCATTTTCCCTCCTCTCTCTCTCTCTCCTTTTTAAGCGTCTCGGTGACTATTTTTTTTTTTTCTTTTCTGGGTCCAATCTTGCATTTATTTCTTCCGCGTGCGAGAATGAGGGCATCTGGTATGATTTTTCATTTTCGTTTTTGCCTAATAACATTTTCTTCTCAGATTTCGTCAGAGGCCTGGATAAAAGTCCTCGTGCTTTATAATTTAGCTTTTATTACTTCCTTTACCGTTTTTCCCACGTGGGCACTGGGACTTTTTCTTTCTCTCTTTCTTTCTTTCTCTTTCTTTCTTCCTTTCTTCTTTCTTTCTTCTTTATTATTTTCTTTCTCTTTATTTCTTTCTTTGTTTCTTTCTTCGTTTCTTCTTTCTTCCTTCTTTATTCCTTTCTTCTTTCGTGCTTCTTTCTTTGTTCTTTATTCTTCTTTCTTTTTTCTTTCTTGATTTCATTTTTCCTTCTTTTTTCTTTGTTTTTTCTTTCTCTTTTTTCTTTCTTCTTTCTTTTTTTCTAAATTTTTTCTTTCTTGTTTCCTTCTTTGTCTCTTTCTTTGTCTTTCTTTTTTCTTTCTTCTTTCTTTCTTCCTCCCTTCTTTCCTTCCTTCTTTTCTTCTTTTTTCTACTTTGGTCCTGATTCTCTCGTCAATCCTTATTTCCTGCATGCTAAGACGTGTTTCTAACCTGGTTTTTTAAAAAAAAGTAAATAAATACTGTTTTGTTTATTTCTTTGCACAGGTAAATTTATCTGTAGAGATTTCTTGGCACATAGTTTTCTCCTGAAGACGAGGGCTGGGTGATTGGTAAGAAGAGATGTTGAAAGAGGAAGGATAGAGAGAGGTACATGGAAATGATTTGTCTTTACCTTCAAGGAAAAGGGAGGAGGAAGATATAACAATTATAAATGAATAGAGTTGCTTTTGGAGACGCAAACGTTTTGTTCATAATAAGTTATAATATGACCACTTACATGAAGTTTCAACAATAAATTCTTTTTTCTTTTTTTTCAGACAGAGTCTCGCTCTGCCGCCCAGGCTGGAGTGCAGTGGCCGGATCTCGGCTCACTGCAAGCTCCGCCTCCCGGGTTCAAGCCATTCTCCTGCCTCAGCCTCCCGAGTAGGTGGGATCACAGGCGCTGCCACCTCGCCCAGCTAGTTTTTTGTATTTTTAGTAGAGACGGGGTTTCATCATGTTGGCCAAGCTGGTCTCGAACTCCTGACCTCAGGTGATCCACCCACCTCAGCCTCGAAGTGACTGTCTTACCTACACTCTTATACCAGGGACGTTGGGTTTTTGGTGCGTTTTGACATTTTACAGTTTTCGTACATGGACTCTCAGAACTGCAGGAAATTCATGTGCTGAGGGGGTTTGATCCTTGGATAGGGGAGGATAGTCTTATTCTTTTTAATTTCAGTATAAGAAATGTGGTCCTCTAGGTCTCAAAGCCTCACTGACAGACAGCGGGAGCATTTGGATACACGGGAACCGCCGGCTTCCGCAGTAGTGTGCGCTGGTTAACCAGAAACTGGATCTGTGTTCCAGGGATGCCCTCTGCTGGGAAAATCTACAGCTTCTCTTTCTTGCTTTCAGAATCTCTGTATCTTTTTTTTCTTTTTTGAGACAGAGTCTCGCTCTGTCGCCCAGGCTGGAGTGCAGGGGCGCGATCTCAGCTCACAGCAACCTCCGCCTCCCGGGTTCAAGCAATTCTCCTGCCTCAGCCTCCCGAGTAGCTGGGATGACAGGTGCCCACCACCATGCCTAGCTCATTTTGTATTTTTAGTAGAGACGGGGTTTCACCATGTTGGTCAGGCTGGTCTCGAACTCCTGGCCTCATGATCTACCTGCCTCAGCCTCCCCAAGTGCTGAGATTGCAGGCATGAGCCACCATGGCCAGCCAACGTGCTTTTCTTACTCAACATTATGTCTTAAAGATATTCCTAGGTCAGTAGCTACAGATCTACCCCTACTTTACTGCTACTTAGTCATCCAGGGAAGGCGTCTAGATTTTATTTAGCTGTTTAAAAAATTCATTTGACTCATTTCCAGGATTTTGCTTTTATTTTGGGAGGTGGGACACTCTCACTCTGTTTCCCAGGCTGGAGTGCAGTGGTGCAATCTCGGCTCACTGCAACCTCCACCTCCCGGGTTCAAGCGATTCTCCTGCCTCAGCCTCCCGAGTCGCTGGGATGACAGGCACCTGCCACCACTCCCAGCTAATTTTTGTATTTTTAGTAGAGACGGGGTTTCACCTTGTTGGCCAGGCTGATCTTGAACTCCTGACCTCAGGTGATCCACCTGCCTCAGCCTCCCAAAGTGCTGGGATGACAGGCGTGAGCCAGTGCGTCCAGCGAGAGTCTCTCCATATCTTACAGACTTTGGAGAAGATGGTTTCCAAGAATTCAGTAAGAGTTTCTGTTCGGAGCTGATTCATGCTGAAATTTCACCTGCATTCAGGATGTGCTGAGAATAAAACAGGGGAAGTGTCAGACACGTTGGTTGCAGGTCTATGAACTCGGTATCTTAAACAACACTCATGAGCCGGGCACAGTGGCTCACGCCTGTCATCCCAGCACTTTGGGAGGCCGAGGCAGGTGGATCACCTGAGGTCAGGAGTTCGAGACCAGCCTGGTCAACATGGTGAAACCCCGTCTCTACTAAAAACACAAAAATTAGCTGGACGTGGTGGCGGGCACCTGTAATTCCAGCTACTCGGGAGGCTGACGCAGAAGAATCGCTTGAACCCGGGAAGCAGAGCTTGCAGTGAGCCGAGATCGTGCCATTGCACTGCAGCCTGGGCAACAGAGCGAGACTCTGTCTCAAAACAAAAAAAAAAAAAAAAAAGGCCGGGCGCGGTGGCTCAAGCCTGTAATCCCAGCACTTTGGGAGGCCGAGACGGGCGGATCACGAGGTCAGGAGATCGAGACCAGCCTGGCTAACACGGTGAAACCCCGTCTCTACTAAAAATACAAAAAACTTAGCCGGGCGAGGTGGCGGGCGCCTGTAGTCCCAGCTACTCGGGAGGCTGAGGCAGGAGAATGGCGTGAACCCGGGAGGCGGAGCTTGCAGTGAGCTGAGATCCGGCCACTGCACTCCAGCCTGGGTGACAGAGCGAGACTCCGTCTCAAAAAAAAAAAAAAAAAAATTAGGGGTTTGGGAAGAGGTTGTGCATGGCCCTGTTTATTATCTATCCATTTAACTATCATCTATCTATCTATCTATCTATTTATCTATCTATCTATCTATCTGTCATCTCTCTGTCTTGTCTATCATCTATCTATATCTGTCTATCTATATGTATCTGTCTATCCATTTATCTCTCCATCATCTCCCTATCTGTCCCAGTCTATCTATCTATCCATCTCTATCTATCTCTATATCTATCTATCCATCTATCTATGTGTCAGGTTTCTGTCTCTGTCTATCATCCGTCTATCTACCTACTAACCTGTCTACCTATCTATCCACTTAAATAAATTTGACCGACTCTGCATCGAGCCCAGCTTCCTCTTGATTCACGGCTCCTATCGTAGTTCGAGTGAGGCTCCGGCAGCTTTCCGGCTTTCCTTTGCCTCCCCGTCTTCCTCCAATCCCTGTCCAACTGTTCCATCAACTTCCCAAGAGGCTGGAACCTCCAGGACCTGAGCCGTTTCCCGTGTGCACACACGTGTACATGTCTCTGTGTCGATCAAGATGTTTACGCTTGATGCAAGCAGCTCTGTGCCAGGCACAACAGCCGACGCAACCCAAAGGGGACCCACGCTCCCCTCCAGAACCAAACAGGGTCTTTTTGAGGATGGCCCAAATCGCCCTGGAATTTAAAGAGTATAAACCAAGCAAGTGGATGAGGCCGGGTGCGGTGGCTCACGCCTGTCATCCCAGCACTTTGGGAGGCCGAGGTGGGTGGATCACCTGAGGCCAGGAGATGGAGACCAGCCTGGCCAACATGGTGAAACCCCGTCTCTAATAAAAATACAAAAAATTAGCCGGGCGTGGTGGCAGGTGCCTGTCATCCCAGCTACTTGGGAGGCTGAGGCAGGAGAATCGCTTGAACCCGGGAGGTGGAGGTTGCAGTGAGCCAAGATCATGCCAGTGCCCTCCAGCCTGGTGACAGAGCAAGACTCCATCTCAAAAAAAGAAAAAAAGCAAGTCACGATGATTCTGGGGACAGCAGGGTTGTGACGCCGTCCTCCGCCCAGCCTCTGTAGCAAAAGAGAAACAGTTGAGTTGCAAGAAGTGGCACCAGAATGCCAGCCCTGAAACCCAACGGCGATGATTCCCATCTGGGTGGGAAACTGTCTTTCTCAGCAACTTGGGGTTAGCCCTGAACGACAGGAGCCGGCGGAAAGAAAAGCCTTTGCTCTGATTTCGATCACGTTTATGAGCTTTCATCGATTTAATGTTCTAGGTTGGAGGTTGGCGGGGGCGGGTTACGGTTTAATTTCCTTTCCTTTTGTGCGTTTGCAATTAAAAATCCAGAGTGAGCCAAAGGACAGAGGAAAGAAATCGAATACAGTCAGGGGAAGCTGAGGTGCTTTTTTGGATTGTTTTTGTTTTGGATTTTTCTTTTCTAGGATGTATCAAGTTAAGTGATGCGACCACTTAACAAATAGCCAAAGAGACCCCAAATGCAGGGGGCCCTCCAGCCTCCACACGCGCACACATGGTCAGCACACGCCGGAGACAATTTGAAACAGAGCTCTACACTTTGGGGCCTCGTCTTTCTCTCTGATGTATGCCCTCCATCTATTTAAAATGTTAACCAATGGAGAAAACACACACGCGCACGCACACACACACACACACACACACGAGTTCTGATCTCAAATTACATATCACATGTGAGCCTTGACATTTTAAAAGATGATAAAAATGCCAGTAATATCATACACGCCAGACACTCCAAAGATCCCGCACCCTCTAACTAGTCTACAAGGCTCAGGTTCTCTGAAAACAATGGCACACAGAAACCAAACTGCTGTGGAAAAGACCGGTTCTCAAGATGGCAGCACACACAGAGGCCTTTGTTGAAAGGAGCATGAAAGACAGGCTTGGCCAAGGTCTCCGGAGACCTACTCACAGACCGTGATGGACACACATACCCGAAACTGCCGTGATGACTTTGCATTCATCGTGAGTGCGTTGCGGTTACATTTATTTAAATCTTTGGGAAGTGGATAGATAGGGAGATAAGCAGGTAAGTAGATAGACAGATGATAGGCAGAGAGAGAGAGAGAGATAACTGATACATAGATGGATAGATAGATAGACACATAGATACATAAATACATAGATAGACACACAGATACATAGATAGGTACAGAGATGATAGACAGAGACAGACAGGGAGCTGAAAAGATAGATAGATAGATAGATAGATAGATAGATAGATAGATAGATAGATACATACATACATACATACATACATACATACATACATACATAGATACATACATAGATGGATGATAGATGATAGAGACAGAATCGATAGATGATAGATAGATAGATAGATAGATAGATAGATAGATAGATAGATATGATAGAGACAGAGAGAAGATGATAGATAGATAGAGAGGTGATCAATAGATAGATGGATACATAGACAGAGATGCATTGATAGATAATAGATAGATAGATAGATGATAGATAGATAGATAATAGAAACAGAGAGAGGTAATCAGTAGATGATAGATAGATAGATAGATAGACAGACAGACAGATAGATGATAGAAACAGAGAGAGGTAATCAATAGATGATAGACAGATGATAGATACAGAGATAGATAGATAGATAGATAGATAGATAGATGTTAGAGACAGAGAGGAAGATGATTGATAGATAGATAGATAGATAGATGACAGAGATGATAGATAGATAGATGGTAGATAGATATGTAGATAGATAGATGATAGAGAGGTGATCAATAGATGGATAGATAGAGATGGATAGACAGATAGATAATAGATAGATAGATACACAAACAGATAGATAGATACACAAATGATAGATAGATGGTAGATAGATACAGATTGATAAATAAATGATAAATGATGAGGTACATAGATATGGATGGACAGATGGCGAGATGACAGATAGATGATAGGTGGATAGATATATGATAGATACAGGTGATAGAGACCGAAGTATAGATATATATGTATGCATATATACACATTATGATGTGTACATATTGTATATACTATAAATTATTTCATATACATTATAAAGCTTCATATATGTACATATATGTTTAGCATCTATATATACATGTATACTAATCATATACTAAACAACTGAATATATAAACTTTAGTATAAGTGCATTTATGTTTAGTGTATATATATATATACTAATTATATATGAAACATACTGAATACATTTTTAGTATATGTACCCATATACATATATACTAAAGTATACATATGTGCTACAGTTTATTGTGTGTATATAATATATACGTTTAGTATCTATGTATACAGAGATCCTAATATTGTGTATATATACGAATATACATGGATATAAAGTGCCATATATGTATGTATACACACTACATTTTATAATGCATTTATACTAAAATTAATAATGTATATCTACATATACATATAATGCATATATAAATAAGATACAGGCATAATGTCTATGATATAACAATTAAACTACATTAAAATTTATTTTGTAACAGTTTTTGTCCGGGCGCGGTGGCTCACGCCTGTAATCCCAGCACTTTGGGAGGCCGAGGCGGGCGGATCACAAGGTCAGGAGATCGAGACCATCCTGGCTAACACGGTGAAACCCCGTCTCTACTAAAAAAATACAAAAAATTAGCCGGGCGTGGTGGCGGGCGCCTGTGGTCCCAGCTACTCGGGAGGCTGAGGCAGGAGAATGGCGGGGACCCGGGAGACGGAGCTTGCAGTGAGCCGAGGTGGCGCCGCCGCACTCCAGCCTGGGCGACAGAGCGAGACTCCGTCTCAAAAAGAAAAAATTATTTTATAACAGTTTTTGATTTACAGAAACATTGCCAGGTAACACAGAGAGACCTTCATATACTCCACACCCTGCCTCGCCTGTCCTTAGCATCTTTGATCTGTAGGGTACAACAGTCACAACTGATGAACCGATATTGACGCGTTATTATTGTGCTGTTGTCATGAAAAGGACAGTTCAGGCTGAGATCCAGAGCGCTGGTCTCCAGCATAGGCTACAACCTAGAACTTCACAGAGCTAGCAGTGGAGGGTAGTACTGGGGAGGGCGAGAAGCATCCAATTCTGTTCGTCTATCTGTGAGGAATGCTACCTTATAGGTACAGGTGCAGGTGCAGGTACAGGTATAGGTGAAAGTGCAGGTACAGGTGCAGGTACAGGTTCAGGTACAGCTGCAGGTGCAGGTGCAGGTACAGGTGCAGGTGCAAGTACAGGTACAGGTGCAGGTGCAGGTGCAGATACAGGTACAGGTGAAAGTGCAGGTACAGGTGCAGGTGCAGGTACATATACAAGTACAGTACAGGCACAAGTACAGGTACAGGTGCAGGTGCAGGTGCAGGTACAGGTGCAGGTGCAGGTACAGGTGCAGGTGCAGGTGGACGTATAGGTGCAGGTGCAGGCACAGGTGCAGGCGCAGGTGCAGGTACAGGTATAGGTTCAGTTATAGGTGAAAGTGCAGGTACAGGTGGTGCAGGTGCAGGTACAGGTATAGGTGCAGGTGCAGGTACAGGTGCAGGTATAGGTGAAAGTGCAGGTACAAGTAAAGGTGCAGGTGCAGGTACAGGTACTGGTGCAGGTGTAGGTGCAGGTGCAGGTTCAGGTTCAAGTACAGGAGCAGGTACAGGTAGAGGTGCAAGTACAGGTACAGGTGCAGGTACAGGTATAGGTGCAGGTGCAGGTACAGGTGCAGGTGCAGATACAGGTACAGGTACAGGTGAAAGTGCAGGTACAGGTGCAGGTGCAGGTACAGGTATAGGTGAAAGTGCAGGTACAGGTGCAGGTACAGGTTCAGGTACAGGTGCAGGTGCAGGTGCAGGTACAGGTGCAGGTGCAAGTACAGGTACAGGTGCAGGTGCAGATACAGGTACAGGTACAGGTGAAAGTGCAGGTACAGGTGCAGGTGCAGGTACAGATACAGGTACAGTACAGGCACAAGTACAGGTGCAGGTGCAGGTGCAGGTACAGGTGCAGGTGCAGGTACAGGTATAGGTGCAGGTGCAGGTACAGGTGCAGGTATAGGTGAAAGTGCAGGTACAAGTAAAGGTGCAGGTGCAGGTACAGGTACTGGTGCAGGTGTAGGTGCAGGTGCAGGTTCAGGTTCAAGTACAGGAGCAGGTACAGGTAGAGGTGCAAGTACAGGTACAGGTACAGGTACAGGTGCAGGTGCAGGTATAGGTGAAAGTTCAGGTACAGGTGCAGGTGCAGCTGCAGGTTCAGGTTCAAGTACAGGAGCAGGTACAGGTAGAGGTGCAAGTACAGGTACAGGTACAGGTGCAGGTGCAGGTATAGGTGAAAGTTCAGGTACAGGTGCAGGTGCAGGTACAGGTATAGGTGAAAGTTCAGGTACAGGTGCAGGTGCAGGTGCAGGTATAGGTGAAAGTTCAGGTACAGGTGCAGGTGCAGGTACAGGTATAGGTGAAAGTTCAGGTACAGGTGTAGGTGCAGGTGCAGGTGCAGGTTCAAGTACAGGAGCAGGTACAGGTAGAGGTGCAAGTACAGGTACAGGTACAGGTGCAGGTGCAGGTACAGGTATAGGTGAAAGTGCAGGTACAGGTGCAGGTGCAGGTTCAGGTTCAAATACAGGAGCAGGTACAGGTAGAGGTGCAAGTACAGGTACACGTACAGGTGCAGGTACAGGTGCAGGGTCAGGTACATGTTACCTTATACGGCAACAGGGAGTTTCTAGATGTGATTAAAGTAAAGATCGTGAGTTTGGGAGAATATTCAGGTGCAGCTGCAGGTGCAGATTCGGGTGCAGGAACAGGTTCAGGGTCAAATACAGGTGTGGGAATAGGTACAGGTGCATTTGCAGGTACAGGTGTAGGCACAGGAGCATGTGCAGATTCAGGTGCAGGTTCAGGTGTAAACTCAGGCACAGACACAGGTACAGATACAAGTGCAGACACAGGCACAGGTATAGATGCAGGTGCAGGTAAAGATGAAGGAAGGGGTGTCGACACAGGTACAGGCATAAGTAAAAGTACAGCCACAGGCAGGTGGAGGTGCAGATGTCAGTGCAGGGACAGGGACAGGACAGAAAATGACACAAGCCAGACGTGGGAAAACGACTGCAAATGCCTCCCCCAACTCAGGGAGAAGGATTCATCTCGGCTCACGGCAACCTCCGCCTCCCAGGTTCAAGCGATTCTCCTGCCCCAGCCTCCCAAGTAGCTGAGATTATAGGCACCCACCACCACGTCCAGCTAATTTTTTCGTATTTTTTAGTAGAGACGGGGTTTCACCGTGTTGGCCAGGCTGGTTTCAAACTGCTGACCGCAAATGACGCAGCCACCTCGGCCTCCCAAAGTGCTGGGATTACAGGCAGGAGCCACTGTGTCCGGCCCATAAAATGGGATATTTACGTAAAGAGACAGTCTGGGATGAACTAATTGAGTGATGGTGTAGGTGACGCTTCACCACACCACCCAGTTTCGGTTCGCTGGCCTTCAAAGTCCACAAACAGTTGTTTTGGGTGAGTTTCTAACCATTTCTTTCCATTTCAGTTCCTATTTTCTCATGTGAGCATATAGAACGCTGATAGCACCTACCTGGCAGAGGTGTGGGACTGAACCAAGCTGGTGTCGAGGTTGTACTTGGGGGACCGCGGCCTGAGATACTTGGATGAGACTGCACCCGGGATTGTGCATTTGGGGGATCCCTTAAAAGTGGTCCCTCGGCCGGGCGTGGTGGCTCACGCCTGTCATCCCGGTACTTTGGGAGGCTGAGGCGGGCGGATCACCTGAGGTCAGGAGTTCAAGACCAGCCTGGCCAACATGGCGAAACCCCGTCTCTACTAAATATACAAAAATTAGCCGGGCGTGGTGGCTCATGTCTGTAGTCCCACTACTACTGGGGAGCCTGAGGGAGGAGAATTGTTTGTACTGGGGAGGCTGAGGTTGTGGTGAGCCGAGGTTGTGCCACTGCACTCCAGCCTGGAGGACACAGCAAGACTCTGTCTCAAGAGGAAAAAAAAAAAAGAGAGAGAGAGAGAGTACACGAGAGAATATCCCAATCTAGTGGGAAGATGGGTAAGCCTTTCTTCTTCTCCTTCCAAGGATGAATAAGTCAGGGGCCTTCATGAGATTCCCATCGAGGATGTGACGCTGGTTGAATTTGTTTCTGGAGCATGGCAGAAGTGGCCCAGTTTCTATTCTCAGACATGTAAAGAAAACTGGATTCTGTGGTTGGGTGAATAATAGTCCCCAAAGATGTCCACGTTGCTAATCCCCATTTGGTAGAGAGAATAATGGCCTCAAAACTGTGCACACCTTAATCTCATGGAGTAGACAGAATAATGGCCCCAAAGATGTGACCACATCCGAATTCCCATGTGGGAGACAGAATAATGACCCCAAAGATGTCCACATCCTAATCCCACGTGGGAGACACAATAATGGTCCCAAAGATGTCCACGTCTTAATCTCCATGTGGTAGACAGAATAATGGTCTCAAAGATGTTCATGTCTTTTTTTTTTTGAGACGGAGTCTCGCTCTGTCGCCCAGGCTGGAGTGCAGTGGCGCAATCTCGGCTCACTGCAAGCTCCGCCTCCCGGGTTTACACCATTCTCCTGCCTCAGCCTCCTGAGTAGCTGGGACCACGGGCGCCGCCACCACGCCCGGCTAATTTTTTGTATTTTTTTTTAAATAGAGACGGGGTTTCACCGTGTTAGCCAGGATGGTCTCGATCTCCTGACCTCATGATCCACCCGCCTCGGCCTCCCAAAGCGCTGGGATTACAGGCTTGAGCCACCGCGCCCGGCCCAACATAAGAGTTTTTGAGAAGGTGCAGTTCAGCCGTTAACAACCTGGAATCTGTTGCTACTTCATATTTTATTTCATTTTATTTTATTTATTTTGAGACAGAGTTTCGTTCTTGTCACCCAGGCTGGAGTGCGGTGGCTCGACCTCAGCTCACTGCAACCTCCGCCTCCCGGGTTCAAGTGATTCTCCTGCCTCAGCCTCCCGAGTAGCTGGGACTACAGGCACCTGCCACCACGCCCGGCTCATTTTTGTATTTTTAGTAGAGACGGGGTTTTACCATGTTGGCCAGGATGATGTTGATCTCTTGACCTTGTGATCCCCACACCTTGGTCTCCCAAAGCGCTGGGATGACAGGCGTGAGCCACTGTGCCCGGCCCCATATCACCAGATAGAATGTTCTAGAATGTTTTCCGCAAAGGTGCAGTCAGTCACAAAACTCACTTCTTCTCCCTGAGCCACCCCCTGTCCTCCTTTTAACCAGGAAACTGTCCACTGACTGACTGGCTTTGACGCCCGCGTACTTTCTCTCGTTTCCATCAACACAACGGTTTTCTCACACGCTATGTCATTTTCTGATTTATTTCAGAGTTGCTTGTGTCTCCGACGAGGGGCTGAGTTTCACCAGGACGGGGGTCTTGGCGTTGTCCTCTGCAAACGGAGCCTGACGTACGACACGTGCATTTAGGGGATGAAGGAGGGAAACTTCAGACAGTGTCGGGTCCTACCTTTGAAGTTCTCAGAAGGCGCTCTGGGGACCCTCATCTCTTCCACACGGGGCACGTTCCACCCCCTGTCAGCCTCACGCCATCGACATTCCTCGCCCCACTGTCTTTTGTGTGTGTGTAGAGGGTGATTTACGGGTCCGTGCCGTTCCCTGCCTCTTTCAACCTATTAAATTGCTTTCACTTCTAATGGGAGACAGAACTTCGGTTGCTTCGTGCAGCCTTTTGGGGGGGGCTCTCGGAAGCCTCTGCTTGCAGACCTGAGACCTGATGAGGTGCTAATAAAACGCAGCCTAGGAAGTGGAACCCACCGGCATTTCTGCCTCACGTCTGTGTAATAATATATGGCTCTAATCGGACGAGGTTTCCATGTAGGGTTTTGGAGGAATGCGTCTCGGCATCCTGATCACGCTGCAGCTACCTCCACTCTGGGGCCAGGGCCTGAGACTCCTTCCTGAAGATCATCCGTGGACCCATGGCCGGCCCGCCTAGCTCAGAAAAGGAAGGGCTGCCTCAGCTGCTTGTTTCTGAAAGCGGGATCATCCCCCTCGTGCTTCGTTGGCCTTCTTTTTCTTTCTTTGGTTTTGTGACACACACACATTCACTCTTGTCGCCCAGGCTGGAGTGCGGTGGTGCGATCTCGGCTCACTGCAACCTCCGCCTCCCGGGTTCACGCCATTCTCCTGCCTCAGCCTCCCCAGTAGCTGGGATTCCAGGCACACACCAGCACGCCAGGCTAATTTTGTAATTTTGGTAGAGACGGGGTTTCGCCGTGTTGGCCAGGCCGGTCTCCAACTCCTGACCTCAGTTGATCCACCTGCCTCGGTCTCCCAAAGTGCTGGGACGACAGGCATGAACCACCACACCAGCCTTTTTTGTTGTTGGTGGTGTTGTTTTGTTTTGTGCTTTGTTTGTTTGGTTTTGCTTTTGGTTGTGTTTGAGACAGAGTCTCACTCTGTCTCCCAGGCTGGAGTGCAGTGGTGCGATCTCAGGTCACTGTAACCTCCATCTCCCGGGTTCAAGCGATTCTCCTGCCTCGGCCTCCTGAGTATTGGGGATGACAGGTGCCCACCACCACATCCAGGTAGTTTTGTATTTTTAGTAGAGACGGGGTTTCGCCATGTTGGCCAGGCTGGTCTCAAACTCCTGACCTCAGGTGATCCGTCCGCCTCGGCCTCTCAAAGTGCTGGGATGACAGGCGTGAGCCACCGCGCTCAGACAGGTGTGCCTTGTCTTTTGCAGAGATTTCAATGGCAGGTCTCATTTCT